>NW_024424897.1:42241840-42246811 GCF_017311325.1 Ursus maritimus
TGAAGTTTACAGGATAAATGAATGAACAGAGAAAACTCTCCATGGGAGGTGATATGACATAAGACTTTAAAGGATGAATGGAATGTTACTAGACAGAAGAATGATGGGAAAGGGCATTCTAGAATGGGGGTAGGAAAGGCATTAGTTAGAGTGAAAATATATTAAGTTTGAATGAGTTCAGTGCTGTATGATTTCAGCAAGTCACTAATCTCTTTGGGTCTCAGCTTCCTCATCTGAAAAATGGACAATAATTCCCTGGGACTGTTAGTAAGATTAAATGAGATAATAAATATAAAGCATTAATTTGGTGCTTGAAGGCAAATATAAGTTAGCTTTGAGAGGATAAAAGGCATGTTTAGGGAAAAGCGCATAGTTCCTTAAGGCCTGAATAAAGGGTATAAGGTTGAGTGGCAGTAGGTAAAGCTGGAAGGTTGAACTGGGGTCAGTTTTTAAAAAATGCCATACCAAAGTCTAGACCATTCTATAGGCAATGGAGAATAATGGGAGACTTTAAGTTGGAAAGTGACATGAATAAGTCTGAGTCATGCCTGAAGGTAGGTGAAGGATGTATCAGCATGAGGAACAGTTAGAGGCAAAGATCATGTTAGGAAGCAATAATTCAAGCAAGAAAAGGGCCTAGACTAAGGCTGTGGCAGAACCTATTAGCAAAAAAGGAAAAGTCTGAGATAAAAACATATATGTATATTTTATGTAACCCCTTCTGCCCTTGATTCTATAAATGCAGAATTAAAGTCCTTTATAAAGCTATTAACACAAATCCTGCCACTAAAAGAAACTCTGTATTATCTTATGCAAGCTTTTAAAATTTGATTAAAATAAGTTTTGCCAAATGGTAGTGAATACCCAGATAATAAAGCCTGTAGTATCATCACAGAATAAAAGGATCAGTCTGTCCAAATCCACCTTAAACCTGATGCTTACTGTTCTTACTTGGATATTTGTTCAACAAGTTATTTTCATGGTGAGTGGGGGGGGGGTGAAATAGATGAAGGGGATTAAGAGTGCACTTATTGTGATGAACACCAAGTAATATACAGAATTGTTGAATCATTATATTGTATACCTGAAACTAATAGAACACTGTACATTAATTATACTGGAGTTAAAAAAATTATTTTCACTAATTTAAAATGGTTTTGTCTGTACTAAGTCCTTGTTTTAGTCTATAACCTTGTCATATTTGTTCTCTCATCAGTAAGAGGTTAGGAGGTAGAAGTGATAGACTTAGGGATTTATTGAATATGCAGGCATAGGGTGGAGTCAGGGATAAATATGAAGTTTCTGGCTTAAACTAGTAAGTGGATTGTGGGTCCTTAAGAAGAAGAGGAAAAAACTTCGTAAGAGAAATAAATTTCATAAATATAATAAAGACAATCAGAAGACATACAAGAGATTGGAGGCAGTTAGAAATAAGCATTTAAAGCTCAAAAAAGAGATCTGAGGTGAATACATAAATTCGAAAGTTCTTGGCACATGGCCATGAAGAATGGGGTGGATGAGCTCACCAAAGAACAACATACAGAGCAGAGAATGGGAAGCCATCGGGATTCTTGAAATTTTATGCAAAATTAAGTTGTATGTACACATTTTTCTTTTGAAAAGGTCTAGTGTTTTAACTGTCTTTTCAAATGATTCCATGTTCCCCGAAAGGTTGAAAATGTTGCTCTAAAGTAAAAGAGAGGTAAGGATGATTTCTAGGGAAAAATTAACTTTTAAGAGATAAACAGGGGAAGACTTGCTGGTGAAACCAATTGGGAGGCTATGGGCAGAGTCCACAAGGGGAACCAGCAAAGAATGATAAGAAAGCCAAAGGAGGTGAAAACTGCAGAGGAGAAAGGTCTATAGTGCCATTTAAGATGGCAACCAAAAAGTATTCACTGGCGATCTTAACAAGAGCAGCAGTTTGAGTGGTAGAAGGGGTAAAAGCTAGATTTCATGGGTTGAAGAGTGAATGCGAGTGGACAAAGGATGCAGTAAATACAGACTATCCTTTCAAGAAATCAAAATAAAATTGCAGTTTGAGATGAAAGCAAGGTTATGGAATGATACTTTAAAATTATATTTCAATTTCTTTTAGTTTGATAAAGACCCAACCACACTGATAAGGTGAGAGAAACAAGTCAGTTGAGAGAGAGGTAAAATATATATTTAACCCAATGACAAAGGAGGACATTGTCACAATAATTGATCTTGTTATGCAAACATTTTTAGCTTAAAGGATGTAATATTTATAGAGTCTAAACTCTAAGAAACTATTAGAATGTTTTAAGACTATTAGAATATTTTGCTGATTCACACTTTCCAAGTATTCACACACTTGAACCTCAAGGATCCATATCAAGTTGGCTTGTCATTTTCCAGAAATTTCTTGAGTGACAGAGAAATGTAATTGTGTGTGTGTGTGTGTGAGTGAATCTCAACCAATCTCTTAGTTTACATTATTATTGCAATGCTGCTAAGTAATCCCGACCTTCTCAATTCCAGGTCAGTTCCTAAACTCCACAGGACAACCCTATCTGCACGCTATATGGCATTTAGAGTTCAATACATCCCCAAATAAACCACAGTACATATAAAAAACCAAACAGTATGTGTAGGGGAGGGAGAATTCAGTTAATAAGCTTTGCATGGCAGAATCTGGCACTCTAAAAATTGAGCTTTTGCATGGTTACTTTACCTCAATTAAGGGACTTGGAATTTCATATGTAACTTCTAGCCAACAGGTTATTTAAAACAACAACAACAATGACGATGACCATTTTCTCTTCTCAAACACAGATAAAATCTCCAACTTAAAAAAAAAGTAACATAGATGAACTTCCTATTGGCATAATAGTTTTACATGTAATTATTTGCAATCTTCCCAAACTGCCTTTCTTATCTTCTACATGGCCTATATTTTCCTGTTCCAGAGGAGATAAATATTTTATGTGGCTAAAGATGTAGCAGCAATATATATGTAAGTGTAATGTGTGTGTAATGTATATATGCTAGAGCATTCTTTTTATAGAAAGCCCACAGTTTGGTTTACTTACAATTAAGACATTTGGCATTCTATACAATTCATATACCAACCTATCTAAGACAATCACCATTTAACTCAGTTGGACATTAAAAGTGATTTCATTGATTATATGTTCCAGCTGTTAAGAGGGATAGTTAAGCAAAACAAAACAAAACGATAAAACTTTTCCTGCAGGGTATATTTTATTTGAAAAAGGCTTTAACCTTAAAATCAACTGCTTTTATTCCCCAAACCCCAAGGAACTAGGCTGTAATGATTTTGAAGGTTTCTGAAATATGTACTGTGAAGATTTATTCATTATGGACAAAAAATTATGATCCTAGTTTTAGAATCAGTTTATAATGATAAAAAGGAAAAACAGTAAAAATAATACTAATAGTTACTACTCTTTGCGTGCTTATTACTGTGATAGGCACTTAACCTTCATGTTCTATGAAAATTCTTAAGAAAAACCGTAAAATATTTTGTTTCTATTACAGAGTTGAGGAAATGGGCTCAAAGAGCCTAAATATCTTTGCCAAAGCCTGAAAATGGATGAAAAGTATGGTTTTTTATTCATTACTTTTATAGAAAGTTACTGAGTACTTTCTATGTGCCAGAATTCAAAGATACGATCATGAACAAGATAGAAATTCTTTCTGTCTTTAATCAGTGGTAAGTGGTAAGAAGAGACAACTAGTAATATGTAACAACAGTGGAGGAAGTGTTGTAAAAGGGAAGCAGACAGTTCTGTCAGCATGAAGTGAGAATTTTTCTACTGAAGAGTATGGATTGTTGTAAGCAAAGATGGCTCATAACCAATCATGTGTTTTAAACAGTTTCTAAATTTCCTGACCTTTTGTTTGGCGTTTCAGCAGAACAGCTGTTTTAGGGCTGGGCTAGGTAATCAATAACAGATCCTTTCTTCTCTCTCCAAATGACTGCTTGGCTTGGGGAAATTCCCAGTGAATAATTAACACCAGAATACTCTGCCAGTTATGTTTATTAATATATTTTTTCTGCATCAGGATAGTGGAATAGTAGTCAGAGAAGCAAGGAGATGAGTCTCTGCTTAATATTCATTGAAAGAATAAAACAATCCCTTTGAATAGGGATTTCCAAATAGCATCCAATAGCTGTGACTTTAAGTTATCATACGGGCTGAATCAGATTTCAACTACTAACCCAGAGATGGGAAGCTCCCGTTTCTAATTCAATACTAGATCTGTACTAAGTAAGAATTTTATTGGTCTGTCAGCTTTTCTTCTTGTTTTTCCTCTGTAAATTATCTTAACACTATATGACATAAAGGATGTCAGTCAAAACACAGAGTTAGAGAAATTAGGCTGTGAGTTTGTGAAACTAAAATGGAAAAAAATTTAGACAAGTACTAGTGAAAGTAGCACCAACTTACATCTTGCTGTAATATTGGGTGCTTTAATATTTGGTAAGGCTTTCCTATACGCTATTTTGCTTTTTCAACAGACCTAGGCAGATGTTAATCCTCATTTTACAGGTAAGGAAACTGAGGCTTAGCATAGTAAGAGGTGAGACAGAACTAAAATTAGGTCTTCCTACTCTTAGTTCACTGCTCTTTCCCTCTATTACACTGCTGGATACCCATACTTTCTTTGATGACCCTTTTGTATATCTAAAAAGAAAATCAAATAACTGTAGACTTAGAGTCTTATCTAACTTGACAAAATGGCTTAAACAAACTAATTATTATAGAAATAATATTACAGGGGCGCCTGGGTGGCACAGCGGTTAAGCGTCTGCCTTCGGCTCAGGGCGTGATCCCGGTGTTCTGGGATCGAGCCCCACATCAGGCTCCTCCACTATGAACCTGCTTCTTCCTCTCCCACTCCCCCTGCTTGTGTTCCCTCTCTCGCTGGCTGTCTCTATCTCTGTCGAATAAATAAATAAAATCTTTAAAAAAAAAAAAA
>NW_024424897.1:42246821-42288473 GCF_017311325.1 Ursus maritimus
AAAAAAAAAAAAAGAAATAATATTACAATGAGGATAGAAAAACAATAACGTAGTCCAATTCCCTGCCATTACATAGGTATGATAGAAATTGTATGCCTGTAATTTATATACATTTATATATGTTTCTGCTTCAATCCAATTTAAAGAACAGATGCTGCTCTGGGATAAATTTTTACTTTTACCTGGGAAATTTTTGTTTTTCAGAAATCTTGTTCTGAAGATAAAAATATGGCAAACATTTTGAAGTGTCTTTTCAGAAGACTAATATTCTGTAAATACTAATATTCAACATACTAGTTCTAGTAAATGCTCTTTAATTTCACTTTTTAAAAATTGTCCATCAGAGAGTTTACGGCATCTTCTAAGATAATTAAATATGCATGCTGAAGTGACATGTAATTTGATAATGACGGCAATCTGAGTTCATTTGGGTTATCATAGGAAATCTTTCTGTAGGATCTATTTCCTTTAAAATATATTTAAAACTAAACATACACATAGGTGACATATATATATGTCACCTGTGTGGGAGTGTGTGTATATATATATATATAGTTTCCTTACCCTGAAATATATACCTATGTGTGTATGTATGCATGTGTACACACACACACACACACACACACACACACACGCAAGCACACATGTATATATGTTTCAGGGTAAAAAAAATCATGTATATCAGGAGTTCCCACAGTTTATACTGTTTAAATCCATAAGCACAAGAATATCAGAAGATAAAAAAAGCTTGATCTTATACTGAACTCAGCAGTTCTGAATTAAGTATTCAGAATAAGACTTTCCTAATAGCCTCTTATCCTTTCATCCAAAACAAATAACTTGTAGTGAACAAGAAGGAAAGTATATTAACTTTATTAATTTTTTAAAGTTCCCTGAATATTTCCTGAAGGAAGATGAGATTCTAATTTTGGGGGTTGGAAGAGGAGGGTAGAGAAGTGGGGAAGAAGGAAAAGGCAAATCTTTGGTTCTTATTTGTAAGCTGTTTTTCAAGTGAAGTTAATTACACCTTTCATTCATTGGGAAAATCATTTTGGGAGAAGGTAATAGTGCTATAAAAAGTTAATCATCCAGTCATGAATTACTTTTAAAGCTACAAGATGCTTATTGCTGTACAAGCTTCCCTAGTTTCAATTCATACATTTATCATTAATTTATTCATAATTTAACAATTAGGTAATGCATGTCAGGGGTTGGCCTGGATCTTGGGAATGCAAAAACAAGGAATGCATGGGGGCTGAGAGCCTAAAGGGGAAACAAACAAGAGTGTGAAAACTGAAGTCCTTTCCTAGAGAAAGATCTGTGAATTATTATGAACTCACATTGCTAATTTCATTCATCAAATTAATATAGAACAGAATTACAAAATTCAACATAGTTTTAAAAGCAGGACTAACAACAAATTCACTAAAAATTTTTTTCATGAGTGAGTGGAACTATCCTGTGAATATGTCTTTAAAAAATATATGTATATATATAGTTCTCTTTTATTTGTATGTTCTGCTTTTTTTGTTGTTGTTGATGGGAAGAAAAGAAAGTCCTTAATATAGTGGCTCTCCTATCCTGGATTTATGCCTTCAAACTCATTCCCTGAGTTTCCTTGGCCATATTTTTTGTCTGTAGGATAGGGCTTCATCCGAGAGAGAGAGAGAGAGAGAGAGAGAGAGAGAGAGAGAATGTGCAAGCGCACGTGTGGGCGAGGGGGGAGGGGCATAGGGAGAGGGAGGGAAAGTCCCAAGCCAATTCATCACTGAGAGTGGAGCCTGAGTGCTCCACATGTGGGTACAATACTTGGAAAGCTTTCATTGCTTGGTTCTTAATGAGCATAGCCCTCTATAGAAACAGTTTGAAATTGATGGTGAATCCTTTGTTATTAAGGACTGTGCTTTAGGGCATGCCTCCTAGAAGTATTTTCCTAGTCTCCTGTAAGGAAGGTCTTGAGACCTATTCATCTCACAGGTCCTAGGTAAATTAAAAGTATCAGAGGAGGGACACCTGGGTGGTACAGTCGGTTGGGCGTGGGACTCTTGGTTTCAGCTGGGGTCTTGGTCTCGGCATCATGGAATTGAGCCCCACCAAACAATGAAAGCTTTCCAGGTAATAGCTACTATTGTGAAAGACACTCCGGTTGTGTTCTATAGACCCACCATAGAAACGCCTAGTTGATAATAAAAGATCACTCTAATTTGGTTCATTTCCAATTTGAGAACCAATAATTCTTTTGCCTACCAGCCTTATGACCTTGGCTTTAAAATCTCTAAGGCCTGGTTTGTGGTCTTTTCCCCACACCTTTTGGACCTTGATGGGATGGACAGACCCTGACACAAGAAGTTGCAGCCCACTTAGCTGAAGAGGCACATGCGGATTGTCATGTGGTTGCCATGGAGGTATTGTACCCACATGTGGAGCACTGCAGATAATAACAGTGGCTGTGGCTTCAACTCTCTCTTACAGCTCCTTGACAATGCCGTTTTAAAAGGATTAACTTTAAAAAGAATATTTGTATAGCACTTTGCTATTACTGAAAGACTTTTTTTAATTCAAAAAAGTACAGAAACCTCATACTGGATAGTGGAATGAGGATGTGGAGAAAGGGGAACCCTCTTACACTGTTGGTGGGAATGCAAGTTGGTACAGCCACTCTGGAAAACAGTATGGAGGTTCCTCAAGATGTTAAAAATAGAGCTACCCTACAACCCAGCAATGGCACTACTAGGTATCTACCCCAAAGATACAGATGTAGTGAAAAGAAGGGGCACATGCACCCCAATGTTCATAGCAGCGATGTCCACAATAGCCAAACTGTGGAAGGAGCCGAGATGCCCTTCAACAGACGAATGGATAAAGAAGATGTGGTATATATATATATAATGGAATATTATTCAGCTATCAGAAAGGATGAATACCCACCATTTGCAAACACATGGATGGAACTGGAGGGGATTATGCTAAGTGAAGTAAGTCAAGCAGAGAAAGACAATTATCATATGGTTTCACTCATATGTGGAACATAAGCAATAGCACAGAGGACCATAAGGGAAGGGAGGGAAATCTGAAGGGCATGAAATCAGAGAGGGAGATGAACTAAGAGAGACTATGGACCCCGGTAAACAAACTGAGGGTTTCAGAGGACAGGGGGGTGGGTATTAAGGAGGGCACATGTTGTGACGTGCACTGGCTGTTATACGTAACACCCAGTGAATCATTGAACACTACATCAAAAACTAATGATGTACTGTATGGTGACTAACATGACATAATTTTAAAAAAATAATAAATAAATAAGTAAATAAAAGAAAAAAAGAAAAAAGTACAGAAACCTCATATTGGATGGAGATGAAAATTAAAAATTCATTGCTATAATCATTGTTTAATTATTTTATTAATTATGATAATTATTTAATCATTAGATCTTTTAACTTTACAGCATCTACCTAGTTCTTATAGGGAGATGCCCCTTGGTTTTAGTAGTTAGCACATATATACTTGTTAGGTATTGAGAATTATTTATTTTGCTAGAGGCATAATCATACATTTTTAACTGCTAGACCTTCCTGATTAAAGCCTCAAAATTTACCTATAAAATATAATTCTATATTTGTCAATTATTTCTCAATAAAACTAAAAAAGAATATGACTCAAGGACAATCTAATAACGTATAGTAGAGTGGAATGCTGAAAAAGCACAATTCCCTGGCACCTGTGTTCATTTTAACAAAGAGTAAGAATGGGGGGGCGCCTGGGTGGCACAGCGGTTAAGCGTCGGCGTGATCCCGGCGTTATGGGATCGGGACCCACATCAGGCTCCTCCGCTGGGAGCCTGCTTCTTCCTCTCCCACTCCCCCTGCTTGTGTTCCCTCTCTCGCTGGCTGTCTCTATCTCTGTCCAATAAATAAATAAAATCTTAAAAAAAAAAGTAAGAATGGAAAAAGAATCTTGCACTCACTAATCCTTGTCTTTAGAAAATTTGAATCTCATTATGAACACTTCGTTCTACAGTTACTGGTTGATCTGAAGGGTCTGTATGTTAGAGGCCATGTTGCCACACCATTCTCTGTCTTGTAGTCTGTCCAGCTTGCCAGGGAGAAGGGACGGCAAGTAGGAAATATATTCTTTCAACTGCTCCTCAAGAGTTTTTTTTTTTTTAATTTTTTTTAAAGGTTCAATTTATTTATTTGAGAGAGAGGGAGAGAGAGAGAGCACAAGCAGGGGAGGGGCAGAGGGAGAGAGAGAAGCAGGTTCCTTGCTGAGCAGGGAGCCCGATGCGGGGCTCGATCCCAGGAGCCTGAGATCATGACCTGAGCTGAAGGCAGATGCTTCCTTTCACCTCCTGAGCCACCCAGGCGCTCCTCCTCAAGAGTTCTTGACTGTCAGCTCTTTCCTCTACCTGTGAAAGAGTCTCTTTCCTCTTCTGATATGATTATACTGTTGTTCTTCCCCATTTGCCCTTTCCTCAGGAGGAAAAAAAAAATACTGCATCGATGAAGAGATTATTTGTTCTAATGCTTTACAGTTTTTTTTGATGAGAACTGAATTATGGAATGTATAATGCTTTGAATGGTAGGGAAACTGCAGAGGCCACTCGCACAGCTGCCTACATCTACGTCTTATCTCCCCTCTAGTGGAGGAATTCTGCCTCAGAATTTTTCACTCTGGAATAGAGAATTTCTGCCAAATATTGGTACTGGTAATGGGAGAAAAAGTCCAGTTGAAAAGAAAATCTCTTATTCACTCGTTTCCAGGATGTAGTCCACAGGAATCTACAGTCAAAAGTCATGTAGCTAAAAAGATTTTGTTACAATAAATAATTATGAGTGATAGGTATTTTTTCTTTTTTATTGTGGTAAAATACACAAAAATTATGATCTTAACCATTTTTTAAAAAGATTTGAGAGAGCGCGTAAACATGAGAGAGGGAGAGCAGGAGCGTGGGGGGGGGAGGGGAGGGGTACAGGGATTCTCCCTTCAATTCTTTTAGTTTTTGCTTCATACATTTTGATGGTTTTTCTTTTCTTTTTTTTTTAAGATTTTATTTATTTATTTGACAGAGATAGAGACAGCCAGCGAGAGAGGGAACACAAGCAGGGGGAGTGGGAGAGGAAGAAGCAGGCTC
Organism: Ursus maritimus; assembly: GCF_017311325.1. Classification (NCBI taxonomy): domain Eukaryota; kingdom Metazoa; phylum Chordata; class Mammalia; order Carnivora; family Ursidae; genus Ursus; species Ursus maritimus. The sequence goes on from NW_024424897.1 coordinate 42,251,953, forward strand.
ATAGCGGAGGAGCCTGATGTGGGGCTTGATCCCGGAATGCCGGGATCACACCCTGAGCCGAAGGCAGACGCTTAACCGCTGTGCCACCCAGGCGCCCCTTGATGGTTTTTCATTAGGTACATAGAGGTTTATAACTGTTACATCTTCTTGCTGTATGGAATCTTTTTTAAAAATTGAAATGTAATTAACATGTGTTATATTAGTTCCTGTACAATATAATAATTCAATAATTCTATATATTTACATAAGAAAACAACTTTTTTTTTTATTTTAATAATGATTTTTTATTATATTATGTTAGTCACCATACAGTACATCCCCGGTTTTCGATGTAAGGCTCGATGATTCATTAGTTGTGTATAACACCCAGTGCACCATGCAATATGTGCCCTCCTTACTACCCATCACCGGTCTATCCCATTCCCCCACCCCCCTCCCCTCTGCAGCCCCCAGTTTGTTTCTCATAGTCCATAGTCTCTCATGTTTCATTTCCCCTTCTGATTACCCCCCCTTTCTTTATCCCAGAAAACAACTTTTCTAAAACTTAGTTTGGAAGAATCAAGAATTGAGGGGAAATTTACATTTTTGTTGCTTTTGTTGTTAATGCCATGAAGAATAACATCTGGAAAAAAAGTAAAATTATTTACCTAGCTTTAAAAGATACACCTAATTTCATCATAGCTGCAATAATTAGATTTGCTTTTTAAACCAGATTAAAAAAAAAATGTCTTTCATAGCTACCAGAAGCAGAACATGCCAGATAAATGTAAAATATCTGTGAATACATTCTTCAGAAACAAAGAATACTTCAGTGAAATGAGAATTCTCACTCTTCTCAAGAAACTAGGAAAAGAGCCAATGTGAATGTACTTAATGCCAGAGAATTATATGCTTAAAAATGGTTAACAGGGCAAATGTTATGTTATATATATTTTTTCACAATTAAAATAAATACATTCTTTAAAAAAAAAGTGTTCACTTAACAATTTAAAGGAGCAACTCCACACAGTGGCGGAACTCAACAGAATGAGAGGACAGCTCACTACACCCTCTGCTGGCGATACCCAAATGTTTACAAACAGTTGATAGTTCTCTGGATTACAAGAATAACCTGCATGATGGGAGGCAGAGATTCAAACTTCAGAAGGGTCAATAGCAAAAGATGTATGGCTTCAATGTGATCAGATAGAACCAATTTTTAATGTATGGAAAGTTCTATGTTTGTAAGCAAACAAATCACACACACACATACTGTTACAAGTTCAATAAATATTCAATTACTCTGTGAAATGTAAATATCATCATTCTATTTCTTAAAACAGAAAAGCAAGGTGATAGAGCATTTTACAATCAAATGGCTCAGGAAAAAAATTCCTTGTATTTGCAGCTTTCTGTAAATATGAGATTATTTCAAAATTTTAAAGATGATAAAAATGAGAATTAAATCATCAGCTCAGATTTCCTACCTTGTTTCTTTTTTTATTTAAGTACAATACTCTTATTCTCTAGGATAATATATTCTTTAACTAGAACATATCCTGAGGTGGAAGTATATCTGTCCTTTTCTCATGGGTAATGTAGTATATTTATTGTTATTATGAATTTAAATCCATACTAAAATTATTTCACCAAATAAACTGAAATTAAATGAAGACATATCCCAAAAGCACAAATAATAGAGCAAATACAAGATTAAAAAACCCTAATGAGGTACCAAAGACTAAGATTTGGAGAAAAGATCTGGCCACCAATTCAATGAATTAGTTAACACAGTGCCATTGTGAAACTATACACAAAGAGATGCCCTGATTCTGTTTTCTTTCAACTGTCCTCAAGAGGTCTCCACTTGACTACTGCACCGTTATTTTACATGTTCAAAGGTAAACTCAAACAAGTTCTTTTTGTTTTTAACCACATCATTTTTAGTAGAGATATCAACACTTTTATTTTCATTTATTCATTCAACATTCACTCAAGCACTTACTAAGTGCCAACTACATGCTAATTGCTGTAGATACTGAGATAAAAGGCATAGCCCCTATCTTCATGCTGTTGTCAGATGGGGAGGAGATTGCCCACCTCTAGCCATTTGCCTGCAACAGCTTCCTGGATAGTTTTCTTGCCTCCTTTCACACTGTTTAACACTGCCATACTCTTCTGGCAATCATGTCATTCTTCTAGACAAAGATCAATCAAATAAAAACTCTGCTTTTAAGATACAGACAATTATCTTCTTATTGTCCCTAAAACACATTAGCACCTACTTCCAGACTTCTTAGATATCTTTCCACTCTCTCCATCCTCCTACATTTGGAATGCTCTCTTTCTGTTCTACCTAAATCCCATTCATTCAAGATCCAGCTCTTCCGAGAGATTTCCCAAGATTCCTTTGGCCCACAATGCTCTCTATCCCATCTGCTGCACACTTTGTTTTCATTGCTAGGTCTGAAGTACCTTGGGGGAAGTAACATGTTTTCAAAGGTGAAGAACTTTCTCAGTAGATGGTGAGTAATTTTTTATGTCTATCAATGACTAAAAAAAGAAGATACCAGGCTTAAAAACATGAGAGGCTTTGGGTTGAACATGAAAAATATGAAAAATAACTTCCCAGGGGCACTTGGCTGGCTCAGTCAGTGGAGCATGTAACTCTTGATCTCAGGGTCGTGAGTTCAAGCACCACGCTGGGCACAGAGCTTGCTTAAAAAAAAAAAAAAGAAAAGAAAAAAGAAAAAGAAAAATAACTTCACATTGATTAATTTAAAAGAAAAGGGTCAGTACTTCCAGCTCCCGTTATTTTGGATTCCTCCACAGGGCAAGAGATTCCTACTGGTCATATTTTGGATATAACTGGCTCCCCACTAATAGGTATGAAACCTTAGAAGTCACCTTCTGGAGGTGGGATCAAGATGGTAAAGCAAGAAGATAGTGAGCTCACCTCCTCCCACACATGAAGGAGATCCACTGACTAACTTTATGGTGCGTGCTGGAGAAGCAGTGACCTGTTGTAATGTTCTCTGGAGACAGAATCACTGGCGGGCACTTATTTTTTACTTCCCTTCTACCTGGTTTTCCTGGCCATAGCAGGTGCCATTTCTGACACTCTCCATGGGCACCGCCAGCCCCATCCAACCTGCCCATCTAGCCCCTCCCACGTGGATCCCTGATCCACCACATCCCACAGGCACAGGCACACTCAGTCAGCACCACAGCCATTCCTAAGTGCTCCTGCCTTGAAGGGCCAGCCCTGCACCTAGAAGGCTTGCAACAGTCACAGCCAAACACAGCAGTCAGCTGTGCCAGAGAGCTGCCCAGCCTACCAGCATGCTTATGGCTATTGTGGCTACCCCACAACAGGAAGGTGTATACAGCCCACACAAGAAACACCCCTGAGGGACCTGCCTCAGGTGATCAGGGGTGTTTGTGCTACTGGGCCCCACAGGGTGACTTCTGCATAAAGCCAGTCTTTCAAAGCTGGTACATGTAACTGATCTAATACATAAAAACAAATAGAGAGTTAGGTAAAATAAAAAGACAGGAATATGTTCCAAAAGAAAGAATATGATAAAATCTCAGAAAAAGAACTAAACACGATGGAAATAAACAATCTACCAGATAAAGTTCAAAGTAATGGTCATAAAAAAGCTCAAGGAACACAGGAGAAGAATGCATGAACACAGCAAGAATTTCAACAAAGAAACAGAAAATATAAAAAGAACCAATTACAGCTGAAGAGTTCAATTACTAAAATGAAAAATACACTAGAGGGAATCAACAGCAGATCAGAATGTAGAAGAATGGATCAGTGATCTGGAAGACAGGGTAATGGAAATCACCCGATCAGAAGAGCAAAAAGAAAAAAGAATTAAAAAAAAAAAAAGATTTTGTTTATTTGACAGAGAAAGACACAGTGAGAGAGGGAACACAAGCAGGGGGAGTGGGAGAGGGAGAAGCAGGCTTCCTGCTGAGCAGGGAGCCCGATCCGGGGCTCGATCCCAGGACCCTGGGATCATGACCTGAGCCAAAGGCAGACGCTTAACGACTGAGCCACCCAGGTGCCCTGAAAAAAGAATTTTTAAAAATGAGGCTAGTTTAAGGGACAACATCAAGCATACAAACATTTGCATCATAGGGCTCCCAAAAGGAGAAAAGAGGGAGAGAAAGGGACAGAAAAACTATCTGAAGAAATAATTGCTGAAAACTTCCCTAACCTGGTGAAGGAAACAGACATCCAAGTCCAGGAAGCAAAAAGAGTCCCCAGTAAGATGAACCCAAAGAGACCCACACCAACACACATTATCATCCAAGCGTCATCAGTTAAAGATAAAGAGAGAATCTTAAAAGCAGCAAGAGAAAAAACAACTACCAATGTACAAAGGAACTCCCATAAGACTATCAGTTGATTTGTTAGCAGAAACTTAACAGGCTAGAAGAGAGTAGCATAATATATTCAAGATGCTAAAAGGAAAAAACTTCCAACCAAGAATACTCCACCCAACAAGGTTATCACTCAGACTTAAAGGAGAGATAAGGAATTTCCCAGAAAAGCAGAAGACAAAGGAGTTCATCAACACCAAACTGGCCCTATAATAAATATTAAAGAGACTTCTTTAAATGGAAAAGAAAAGTACATAGCTAGAGCTAAGAAAATTATGAAAGAAAAAAAATCTCATTGGTAAAAGTAAACATATAGGAAAGGTGGTGGATCAACCACCTAAATAGCTAGTATGAAGGTTAAAATACAAAATTAGCAAAATCATCCATATCTACAATTAGTCAAAGAATACACAAAATAATAAGATGTAAAATATGACATCAAAAACATAAAACATGGGGAGGGAGGAAGTAACGATGTAGTGCTTTTAGAATGTGTTTGAACTGAAGCAATAATTGACTTAAAATAGGTGGCTATATAGGTAGGATGTTATATATGAACCTCATGGTAACCACAAACCAAATACCTATAATAGATACCAAAATAAATAAATAAATAAACAAACAAACAAACAAATAAATAAATAAATAGAAAGGAAAACGTAACACTAAGGAGGGTCACCAAATCCCAAGGGAAAAGAACACCCAACATAGCAGCACCTAAATAAATAAAGCAAATATTAACAGACATAAAAGAAGAAACTGACAGTAATACAATAAAGTAGGGAACTTTAACACCCCACTTTCATCAATGGATAGATCATTCAGACAGAAAATCAACGAGAAAACATTGGCCTTAAATCACTCATTAGCCCAGATGAACTTCATAAATATCTGTAGAACATTCCATCTAAAATAGCAGAATAGATTTTTTTTTTCAAGTACACGTGGAATATTCTCCAGCATAAATCACGTTAGGTCACAAAACAAGTCTCAATGAATTTAAGAAGACTGAAATCATATCACACATCTTTTCCAACCACAACACAATGAAACTAGAAATCAATTACAAGAAGAAAACTGGGAAAAACATAAACACGTGGAGGCTGAAAAACATGCTATTAAACAACCAATGGATCAATGAAGAAATTGAGAGGAAATAAAAAAGTACTTAGAGACAAATGAAAATAAAAACACAACAGTCCAAAATCTGTGGAACAAACCAAAGGTAGTTCTCAAAGGGAAGTTGATAGCAATATAGGTCCACCTCAAGAGACAAGAAAAATCTCAAGACAACAATGTAACATCACACCCAAAGGACTAGAGAAAGAACAAAGCCCAAAGTTAGTTCAAGGAAGGAAATAATCAGAGTGAAAATAAATGACATAGAGACTAAAGTAAAAAAAAGAAAACATCAACATAAGTAGGAGGCAGTTCTTTGAAAAAAGAAACAAAATTGATGAGCTTTTAGTCAGACTCATCAAGAAAAAGAGAGGAACCAAATAAATAAAATCAGAAATCAAAGAGAAGTTACAACTGATACTACAGAAATACAAAGAATCATAAGAAACTAGTACAAACAATTATATGACAACAAATGGGACACCTAGAAAAAGAGATAAATTCCTAGACACAATCTTTCAAGACTGAATCGAAAAGAAATAGAAAATCTGAGTAGACTGATGACTAGTAATGAAATTGAACCTGTAATCAAAGAATTCCCAATAAACAAAAGTCCAGGACCAGATAACTTCACGGGTGAATTCTACCAAAAATTTATGGAAGAGTTAATCCCTATCCTTCTCAAACTATTCCAGAAAACTAAAGAGGAAGGAATGCTTCCAAAATCATTCTATAAGACCAGCATTACCCTAATACCAAAACCCAAAGACATCACAAAAAAAGAAAATTACAAGCCATTATCCCTGATGAATATAGATGCAAAAATCCTCAACAAAATATTAGCAAATTCAATTCAATGATACATTAAAAAAATCATACACCATAACCAAGTGGGATTTATTCTGAGGATGCAAGGATGGTTCAATATCCACAAATCAACCAATATGATACACCACATTAACAAAAAGAAGGATATAAATCAGATAACCATGTCAATAAATGCTGAAAAAGCATTTGATAAATTTCAATATCATTTATGAAAAAACTTTTAACAAAATGGGTATAGAGGGCACATACTTCAACACAATAAAGGCCACATATGACAAACCCACAGCTACCACCATATCTGATGGTGAAAAGCTGAAAGCTTTTCCTCTAAGATCAGGAATAAGATAATGCCCACTCTTGCCACTATTATTCAACATAGTATTAGACACAGTGATCAGACAAGAAAAAGAAACAAAAGACATCCGAATTGGAAAGGAAGAGGTAAAACTGTCACTATTCGCAGTTTGAATGGTACTATGTATAGAAAACCCTAAAGACTCCACCAAAAAATTATTAGAATAAATTAATTCAGTAAAGTTGCCAGATATGAACTCCGTATACATAAATCTGTTCCATTTTTATACACTAATAATGAACTGTCAGAGAGTGAAATTAAGAGAACAATTTCATTTACAATTGTATTAATAAGAATAACATACCTAGGGATAAATTTAACCAAGGAGGTGAAAGACCTATACTCTGAAAAATATAAGACACTGATGAAAGAAATTAAAGTTGACAAAAACTAAGTGGAAAGATAAACTATGCTCATGGATTGGAAGAATTAAGATTGTTAAAAGGTCCATACCACTCAAAGCAATCTACAGATTCACCACAATCTCTATCAAAATACGAATAGAAAATTTTCACAGAACTAGAACAAGTAATCCTAAAATTTGTATGGAACCACAAAAGGCTCTGATAGCCAAATCAATCTTGAGAAAGAACAAAGCTGAGGTATAACACTCCCTGATGTCAAACTATACTACAAAGCTATAGTAATCCAAACAGTAATGACACTGGCATAAAAACAGGCACATAGTTCAATGGAACAGAGTAGAGTCTAGAAATAAACTCACCATTATACAATTAATCTTTGACAAAGGAGGCAAGAATATATATTAGAAAAAAGACAGTCTCTTTAATAAATAGTACCAGGAAAACTGGACAGCTTACATAACAAAACTGGACAAATTTTTACACCACATACAAAAATAAACTCAAAACAGATTGAACACCTAAATGTGAGACCTGATAACTTAAAACTCCTGGAAGAAAACATAGGCAGTAAGCTCTTGGACACTGGTGTCAGCAATATTTTTTTGGATCTGTCTCCTCAGACAGGGCAATAAAAGCAAAAATAAACAAATGGGGCTGTATCAAGCTGAAACGTTTTTGCATAGGGAAGGAAAACATCAACAAAATGAAAGGCAACTTACTGAATGGGAAAAGATATTTGCAAATGACATAATTAATAAAGGGCTAATATCCAATATATATAAAAACCAAACAATTCAATTTGAAAATGGACAAAGGACCTGAATTTACATTTTTCCAAGAAGATACATAGATGGACAACAAACATATGAAAAGATACTCAATATCACTCATCATCAGGGAAATGCAAATCAAAACCACGAAATATCAGCTCACACCTGTCAGAATGGCTAGTATCCAAAACACAAGAAATAACAAGTATTGGTAAAGATGTGCAGGAAAGGGACTTGTGCAGTGTTGGTGGGAATGCAAAACAGTGTAGCCACTATGGAAAATAGTACGGAGGTTCCTCAGAAAATTAAAAATAGAACTACCATATGATCCAGCAATTCCACTTCTGGGCATTTATCTGAAAAACACAGTAACACGAATTCGAAAAGATATATACATCCCTATGTTCACTGCAGCATTATTTAAAATAGCCAAGATATGGAAGGAAACTAGGTGTCCATTAATAGATGACTGGGTAAAGAAGATGTGGTAAGTATATATATACACGTATGTATGTATATATGTACACACACACACACACACACGACAGAATATGTCAACTATTACTGAGCCATAAAAAAGAATGAAATCTTGCTTTTTGTGACATGGATGAAACGAGGGAGTATTATGTTAAGTGAAATAAGTTAGAGAAAGATAAATACTGTATGATTTCACTTATATGTGAAATCTAAAAAACAAAATGAGTGAACAACAAAACAGAAACAGACTCATAGATACAGGGAACAATCTGTTGGTTGCCAGAGTGGAAGGATTGTGGGGATGGGTGAAATAGGGGAAACAGACTTCCAGTTATAAAATAAATAAGACACGGGATGCAATGTATAAACAGTACAGGGGACAGAGATAATACTGCAACAACTTGTGTGGTGACAGGTAGTACATAGATTTATCACGGTGATTACTTTGTAATGTACATAAATGTTGAATCACTATGTTGTACAACTGAAAGTAATATAATATTGTATGTTGACTACAATAAAATTTAAAAAGTCACCTTCTTTACAGACCACCATTCTATTCCATTAAAATCTCCCTGTAAAAATGAAAAAAAAAAAAAAATCTCCCTGTAGAATTCACTCACGGTGTTTGCACTTCTAAAGTCAATAAAACACAATGGGGAAAAAAAGACAAAAAAAAATTTGAAACAAACAAAAATTGGTAACAAATATTATATGTATTGCTTGAATTGACTGGGGACAATATAAAAACTGTCCTGTGTGGTTTAAATATTCATTTGCCTTTTTAAAAAAAATAGCACAATTTCTGGATCTTTGAAGCCATATTATTGTACAATACTATAAATTTCTGACCTTACAAACAATTTCCTAAAGGTCATTCCTTTTCTCTTTACTTTATACAATTCTTAGCTTAGAGTTGGTACACACAGGAATAAAAGAACTCTACTATAATTAAAATGCTTATTTTCTAAATTTAGATCTAAAGTACTTTGTTTCCTATCACCACTATTCACCTTAAAAAAGATGTCTTGGGATTTCAGAGATTTCAGTATATTTCTTTTGTTCATTTTTATTTATTGTCTTATAATTTTATTAGTTAACTCATATGAGAGAGCCATTTATAGGTCAAATCGTTGAATATTGAATGCTGTATGGTTTAGTCTTATACTCACCTTCCTGGTTGTTCCCAATTAAGCAAAGTGGGTTACAACACAATCAGCAATGCAATGAGTTCACAAACATGCACAAGGAAGACTGGCATTAAGTGTCATCCATTTAGCTTTTTTACCAAAAAAAAATATACAACCGGATTTTTAGCTCTGTGATCATGTTATCTTTTTATGCTTATCTTTTGAGAAAGACAAAGTATTGGCAGAATTGTCATAAAAAGGGGCCAATGTAGCATGAATACATTGTTTTTTAACTACAGTAAAATGTATATAACATAAAATTTGCCATCTTAACTATTTGTAAGTGTGTATTAAGTACATTCCCACTGTTGAGCAACTATTACCACCATTCCCCTCTAGAACTTTTTTCTCTTCCAAAACTTTAACTCTATACCCATTAAACAATAACTCCATTCTCTTCTTCCCCCAGCCCCTGGCAATCAACATTCTATTTTCTATCTCTGAGAATCTGACTACTGTAGGTACCTTGTGTAAGTGGAAACATACAATATGTATTATTTGGTGACTGGCTTATTTCACTTAGCATAATGTCCTCAAGGTTTATCCATGTTGTAACATGTGTCAGAATTTCCATCCTTTTTAAGGCTGAGTAATATTCCATTATATGTATATACCGTAATTTGTTCATCCATTTATCTGCCAGTGGACACTTGGGTTGCTTCCATCTTTTGGCTATTGTGAATAATGTTGCTATGAACATGGGTGTACAAATTTCTCAAGACTCTGCTTTTGATTGTTTTGGGTATATAACCAGAAGTGGAATTGCTAGATCATATGGAATTATATTTTCAGTTTTTTGAGGACCTGCTATACTGTGCCATTTTACATTCTCACCAACAGTGCACAAGGGTTTCAATTTCTTCATATCCTCACTAATACTTGTTATCTTCTGTTTTTTGGATAGTGGCCATCCTGATGAGTGTGGTGATATATCTCACTGTAGTTTTGATTTGCATTTCCCTAATGATTAGTGACACTGAACATCTTTTCATGTACTTATTGGTCATTTGCATATCTTCTTTGGAGAAATGTTCTTTACCCATTTTTTAATTGAGTTATTCAAAGGTTAATTTTATGTGTCAACTTGGCTGGGCCACAAATTCCTGCGCCCAGAAATTTGGTTAAACATTATTCTGGGGGTGCCTTTGAAGGTGTTTCTGGATGAGATTAACAGTTCAATAAGTAGACTGAGTAAAACAGATGGCCCTTCCCAATGTAGGTAGGCTACACCATTCCATTGAAAGCCACTGAAGGCCTGAATAGAACAAAAGGCTGAGCAAGGAAGAATTTGCTCCCTCTGCCTGTCTTTGAGCTATGACATCAGTCTTTTCCTGATCAGGCTCAGGCTCAGACTGGAAGTTAGACCATCAGCTCTCCAGGGTCTCCAACTTGCAGATCTTGGGGACTTCCCAGCTTCCATAATTGGGTGAACCAATTCCTTATACTAAATCTATCCACATATTTCCTACTTTCTCTGGAAAACTCAAATACAGATTTTGGTACTGAGAAGTGGGGTGCTGCTATACTGAATACCTAAAAATGTGGAAGTGGCTTTGGAATTGGGTAATGCCTAGAGGCTAGAAGAATTCTGAGGTGCCTGCTTGAAAAAGGTAAGATTGTCATGAAGGGAGTGTCAATGGCAATTCTGGTGAGAGTGCAGAAAGAAAAGAGGAGGGCTGGCAAAAAAGCCTTCCATCTTCTTAAAGAATACATCATAATCATAAACAAAATGTTGATAGAAATACGGGCAGTAACGTCCATTCTGATGAGGTCTCAGATGGAAATAAGGAACATGTTATTGGATAACAGAGAAAAAGCAATACTTGTTATAAAGTACAAAAGAACTTCGCTGAATTATGTTCATGTTCTAGTGTTCTGTGAAACGTATAACTTGTGAGTGACGGAATCAGATATCTAAGCTCAGGAGATTTTTAATCAAAGCACTGAAGGAACAGCTTCTTTTCCTTCCAACTGTAAATAGTAAAATATGAGAAGAGAGAAATGAATTGAAGAAGAAGTTGTTAAGCAAAATGAAACAGAACTTAGAGATGTGGAAAATTCCCTATGTTGTAGAAAAATGAGAAAGCATGTTCAGAAGAAAGGGTGTGGTGATTAAAGTGGGTGTGAACCATGGACCTCTCCACAGCCATCTCCACAGAAGCCAGGAATAGAGATGGGATTTATACTAGCAGAAACACTGCCAGCTGGGACTGAAGGAAGCAAAGAAAACAAGATGGAATGAAGGAAAGCTGTGAATATACATTATCCGTCAAGAAAAGGGAATAAAGATCCCAAAGGCGATTCAGAGATCATCAGGACTGCTACTCCAAACACAGACCTAGAGTGCAAGGGCTGAGGGGCAAAACTGCCTTTATGCTGGTTCTGCTGCCCAGCACAGTGTCAGATAGATGGGTCCTTGCAGAATGACAGATGGGTGGCACTTCAAGGGAGCCAAAGGTGCAGGGCTGCCCTGCTGAACCGTGGAGATGACACCACCACTCCAGTGGGTCTTGAAGGCAGGACAACTGCCCCAGTGGGTCCCCAGTGCAAAGTATCAAACCAAAGAGTGTTATTATTGAGCCTTAAGATCTAATGGAATTTGCCTTGCTAACTTTTGGATTAACTTAGGGCCTGTCACCTCTTCTTTCTCTCATATTTTCCTTTTTGGAATGGGAACGTTTTTCTAAGCTTATCTTACCACTGTGTCTTGAAGCACATAACTTACCTGGTTTCAGAGGTTCATAGCTGGAGAGAAATTCTGCCTCTAATCTCACCTGATACAGATATTTTTTAAAAAAGATTTTACTAATTTGAGAGAGAGAGAGCATGAGAGACCACAAGCAGGGGGAGGGGCAAAGGGAGAGGGAGAAACAGACTCTCCACTGAGCAGGAAGCCTGATATGGGGCTCCATCCCAGGACCGTGGGACCATGACCTGAGCCGAAGGCAGATGCTTAACTAACTGAGCCACCCGGCGGCCCATGATTTAGATGAGATATTTAGATGAGACTTTGGACTTCAGACTTCGGAGTTGATGCCAAAATGAGTTAAGACTTCTGGGGTTACTGGGATGGAATGAAAATATTTTTTATGTGAGAAGGGTATGAATTGGGGGGCCAGGGTGGAATGTTATGAATTGAATATTTGTGTGCCCCCCCCCCCCCATCCATATGTTGAAGCCCTAACCCCTAATGTGATGGTATTTAGAGATGGGAGCCTTTGGGAGGAAATTAGGGTTGGATGATGTCATGATGATATCACGGGGCTCCCATGACAGGATTCATGTCTACATATGAAGAAGAGACCACGGCATCCTCTCTCACACAACCGTATGAGGACACAGCAAGAACACAGCTGTCTGAAAGCCAGGAAGAAAGCTCTCACCAGGAACCAAATCTGCCAGCACATTGATTTTGGATTTCCTTGCCCACAGAATTGTAAGAAATAAATTCCTGTTGTTTAAGCCACTCAGTCTATCGTATTTTATTATAGGACCCTGAGCTGAATAAGACAGGCTGTTCTTCTTCTATTGTGTTTGAGTTGTAAGAGTTCTTTATATATTCTGGACATTGACCCCTTATCAGCTATATGATTTGTAAAAGTTTTGATGTAGACTAATTTATCTATTTTTGTTGTTGCCTGTGAACATCGGTTTTTAAAGACTTCATAGTTTGGGCTAATTATATTAAATGATTACTTTTAACCTAAGGCTTTCCCAATAAATGGCATTTGGTTAAAATAAGAGATAATTAGTGCAACATATTTTTTATTATGTGGAATTGGCATTAGTTTTAAATATAATGCTGTTTACTATTCAATTCTCTACAACGCACCACAATTGAGCCCGCGAACTGAAAAGATGAGTTCAGGGAGGCTCAGTGAAATGGTGCTAACTCACTGCTGGTTTATTCTGTGGTAAGTGATGGGGATGCAGAATAATCTGTAGTAGTCAGGCACACACAAAAAATCAATCTCTTACAGACCATCTAGCTGTAGATGCTGCATTATATATAAGGTGCATTACTGGCACTTAAAAGAAGTTTCTTTGCTTTGACTCAGACTAAAGCAATTAGATTTAGAAGGAGCCTGGGAAACATACTAAATGTAAGAAATTACAACAGGCAAGTAAATTTTAAAAAACGGGTGCTACCAGGTTTTTCTTCATTCCTTCTTGGTATAAATGATCCTTTTCTTTTAAACAGAAGATGCCTACAAAAACACTCTGCTAGTCCTATTAATGATTTATTGCCAACAAATTTAAAAACAGTGGTCTTTATGGTTCTTAATGGCTTGACAATTCAGGACTGTGAATGAGAGTAAACTTGCATTGCCTCATCATTATGTAATTTTTGGAACAACAATTATCCCAGTAGATGCCAAGTCAATATGTAAAGCTTGAAGTTAACCCAACGATCTTTACATCTGGCCTAGTAGAAAATTCAGAATCTTTTGGAATCCTCTTTTCACTCTAATGGGAATAAGGTTATGGTGCCTCTGGTGATCATTCAGCTAAATTTTTTTTCTGGGTTTCTATCTCTAAGCACTATGCAAAAGAATGACGCTTCACTGTCAGATGTTCCCCAAGAGAGAGTGAGAAATTAAGCTTCAAGCCAAATTTTTCATGTTAACCAAGACAGGAAAAATACTGTCAATAAACCTCAGTTATTGATGAAAAGGAACTATTTTTATATAAACTTGTAGTTTACAAGAGTGGTATACAGCAACAAACACTTCATAATTCATTATTAAGGAAGCATTCTCTTTAGCCAGGTTCTCCACACTGAGCATGCTTCTTGTATACTTCCTCTGTATCATACGGAACGGTTCATGCGATTGTGTTCAGAGGATACAAGTTTGGTAGCATTTAAATGGCCATCCTGAACTTACCAGAACTGTATCTTGAGGAAAAAAGTTGATTTATAAACCATTTAAAGGAGATAACAAAAATATTTATATACTTCCTAAATATCTCACAGAATCTTTTTCTTTTTTCTTTTAATGACAGCAGATATTGGTACCCTTTTAACAATACGCCCACTACTCTGTGAGTATTCATTGTATTTGAAGGACTGGGTAAGTTACTCAGTATATCCTTTGTATTTAGGAAGTGAAATATTGACCAATCTATAAGAATTTAAATATCTATCAAAATGAATGATAAACCTAAGTACAAAACTGAAGGCTGAAATGTTCAGTTGATATTTTCCTAAAAGGTAATGAAAATTTACTTTTTTATTATTCAAGATAGTTCTCTAGACTTGGGTAAAAGTTGGGCCAATATTGGCATACCTGCACTTTCTTAAAGCAATCTACCATTTTATGTATGTATGTATGTATGTATGTATAATTGACATACAACATTATATGAGTTTCATGTGTACAACATAATGCAATCTACCATTTTAAATCTCTGAGTCAGTAACTGGATTCTTAAGAGACCAATTAAGCTTCTTGGGAAACCAGGATAAGCTAATCTGAAAAGACTAAGAAAGAATTAGAGAAAAAACATTAACTACAGAAATGCTATAGAATATAATGAACAAACATACCTCCGGGGCTGTGACCGGCATTCCTCCTCCCCACTGTCTGCCTCCTGCATAGACAGGAAAATGATAAAAAAAATAAATTTAAAATCTGAGGTCTCATATCATAGTATCAACGATAAAATTTTACTAAGCTTTACATGTAGGAATATTTCACTCATCTGTGCACTTGAACAAATTCTCTCCATAAATAGCAACTTAAACCAACATGGAAGGCTGATATGTATCAGAATTTATTTCTGGAGGAAACTTCAACAATAGCCGACAAATTTCATTGATAACAAAATGCCAAAAGTTAAAAGAATTACCTCTGAAAACCAACGAAAGATGTTATGCCACTGTTATGCTACTTCAGATTCAAAATGAGTGGGCATTCTGATTGCCACCAACAAATCTCATTGAGATGATCTATTAATAATTCTGATCCCCAAAGAACAACCTAAACAATGAGCCACTTCACAAAGTGCACACGATCAAATCACGAATAGAATCACCCTCAACACAAAGGCTACTAGTTACTGAATATTTATAATGTGCCAGGCTCCTTGCTCTACACTTCAAGTACACTGTCCTACTTATTACTCATAAATTTAGAAGGCTGAGGGGTGCCTGGGGGGGCTCAGCTGGTTAAGTATCTGACTCTTGGTTTCTGCTTGGGTGACAATTTGGGGGTTTTGAGATCGAGCCCAGCACTGGGCTGCACGTCCAGCGCAGAGTCTGCTTGGGATTCTCTTTCCNNCTTTCCCTCACCCTTGCCCCTGCCCTTGCTTGTGCATGCTTTCTCTCTAAAATAAACAAACAAACAAACAAACAAACAAATAAAACCTTAAAAAATAATTCAGAAGGCTGATGGTACTATATTTCTCACTGATTCACACACACACACAGAGCTTAGGATAAATATAGTCAGTCAATGATAGCTCAATCAATGAAAAAGCACTGAATCATAGTTTAATTGCAATATTTATTTTTTCTTAGTGGCACATAATTGAGGGTGTTATAACATGGCAATTTAGATTCAATGAAGTGTGGATTTTACAGATGAAGAAACTGAAATTCACAAAGAGGAACTAAGTAAGTTGCCCAAGGAAACTCATATGGTGAAGCTAGAATTAAAACTGATAAAATACTGCCTCCTAACACATTGAAAAAGCATATCATTTACTCCTCCCTGGCCTAGGTGAGGTCATATAAGTTATTACACAGATTTTCACGTACACAAGAATATTGACATAAAGGAAAAGTGAGAAAAGATGTGAGAATTAATAATACTAAGGTGCTAAGATTTTCCTTAAGTTTGTTCCCTGACATTTTATATTTGTTTTTTGGTCACTTTTGCTCTATTTGGTGAATATCAAAACTGGAAGACAAAAATAATTTCAAACAGTGTGTACTGTCTGCCACTGAGCCACCTACATTTTCGAGTTTATGGAACCAAACCCATTCACCTCTACATCATTCTGTCTCCATTCCTGGTCAGCTACTATTACTTAAAACTCTACACTTTAATTCTCATTTTATTTTTGTTATTGATTTCAGGCATGCTTATTATTTTCCACAAAGGGAAGAAGGCAGCAAAGATTCTACCCACAGAGAGAAGACAGGTTAAATGTCATAGTGTGCTAAACTATTTGCCTGTAGGGGAGGTTTTAGGTTCAGAAGTATTCCTTTTAGGGATTGAAAAGAAAGGTGTTAAAAGGAAAAGAACTGATTGCCTCCAGAGTCAACAGAACCCAGAAAGTTTGCAAGAAAGAAAATGAAAAGATTCAGATAAGCAAATGTAAATGTTAGATTTTGAGGCCCAAGGGAACTATAATATACAGAAATGATTTCCTGGAATGTCATTTAACAAAAGTGCTTCATTATTGTTATTACTGGTTAACAGAGCTCAACTTCGTAATGTATTCTTGCCATATTTTTTAATTGTATGAAAACTATATAAAGGGTACATTTAAGAAAAATGTAAGTTATGAGGTGCAATAATACAATGAATATCTGTGAACACTTAAGAGCTAGACTAGTACGGGGGCACCTGGGTGGCTCAGATGGTTGAGCATCTAACTCTTGGCTTCGGCTCAGGTCATGATCTCAGGGTTGTGAGATCGAGCCCCATGGTGGGCTCTGCGCTCAGCATAGAGTCTGCTTGAGATTCTTTCCCCCTCCTACTCCTTCCCCCTCAGCGCCTCACCCTGTTCACATTCTCTCTCTAAAATAAATAAAATCTTAAAAAAAATAACCCTTAAAATAAAAAGAGCTAGACTAGTACTGATACCTTTGCATCTGTGTGCTTATTACCTATCTCCATTCTTATCCTTCTCCCAAGATGTGACTACTATCTTGAATTCTAAGTTTATAATTTTCTTGTTCTCACTCTACCATAAAAAATTTCAAACATAAAAAAAGGTTGAAAGACTGTATAGTGAATCTGTATATTCACCATATGTATTCTACCATTAATATTTTATATACTTACTTTATCACATATTAATTTGTCTGCCTTTCCATCAATCCATCTTGTTTTTGATGCATTTCAAAGTAGGTTACAGACATCAGTACATTTACCATTAAATGTGTATAATTAATTAGAATTCAGTATTACAGTTTTTGCCTTTTACAGTAAAATTTATATACAATGAAATGCACAAATCTTTAGTGCACCATTCAATGAGTTTTGAAAATGTATATATTTGTGTAACTAAAACTTGTATCAGGAAGCAAAACATTTCTATCACTTCAGAAATTTTTCCTGTACCTCTTCTCAGTCAACACCTGGCACCACCCACCCCTAGAGGTAACCACTGTTCTGATTTTCCTATCACAACTTCCCCACCCCCAAATTAGCACATAGCATATAATTCCATTTATATGATTCCACTGTTCATATAAATGGAATCATATAGTATGTACTCTTTTGTGCGAGGCTTCTTTTACTCAGCATTGTTTTGAGATTCATCCATGTTGTTGCATTTAACAGGAGCTCATTCTTTTTTACTCCTGAGGATTCCATTGTATGAATATACCACAGTTTGTTTATCTCCTACTGATATATGTGCTTGGGGTGTTTGAATTTTTGTCTGTTATGAATAAAGCTGTTATATGAACATTCCTTTGGTTTTTTTTTTTTTAAGATTTATTTATTTTAAAGGGAGAGAGAGCACACGAGCAGGGGGCGGGTAGAGGAAGAGGGAGAGAGAATCTCAAGCAGACTCCCTGCTGAGTGTGGAGCCTGATGCAGGGCTTGATACCAGTACCCTGAGATCATGACCTGAGCTGAAACCAAGAGCTGGAGGCTTAACTGACTAAGCCACCCAGGAGCCCTCTTCTGTGTTTTTTTTTTTGTGGAAATATGTTTTTGTTTCTCTTGGGTAATGCGATAGATGCATGCATAGTTTTATAGGAAATTGCCAAGCCTTTTCCCAGAGTGCTTGTAACACTTTACACTTATCAACAATGTCTGAAAGCTGCAATTACAGTTTGTTTAGTAATTTTCTTCTCCAATGGTTATTGTTTTCCATGTCCTCAGAAACTTTTGCTTACCCTTTAGTCACAAAAATACTCTACCATATTTTTTTAAATGTTGCACAAGGTATTTTCTTCCTCCTCCTCTTCTTCTTTTTTTGAAGATTTTACTTATTTATCTGAGACAGAGAGAGAAAGAGAGCGAGAGAGTGTGCATGAATGGGGGCAGGAGCAGAGAGAGAGAGGGATAGACTTGGGGCTCGATCCCACAACCCTGAGATCATAACCTGAGCTAAAACCAAGAGTTATGCACTCAACTGACTGAGCCACCCAGGCGCCCCTACTCTACCATACTTTTTAGCAAAAGCTTTATGGTTTTATATGTAAGGTCTATGACCCATCCTGAAAAAATATTTGTATATGGTGTGAGCAGGAAGTTCATTTTTTTCCACATGGATATCTAGTTTCAAGTACCATTTGTTGAAGACTTTCCTTTCCCCATTGAATTACTTGGCTCCTTTGAAAAAAAAAATCAAATGATTGTATAGGTGAAGTCTACTTCAGGGTTCTTTATTCGGTTGCATTGATCTATTTGTCAGTCTTTATGCCAGGACCACATTATCTTGACTACTGTACTTAATTAAGTTTTGAGGGAAATATAAATCCTCTAACTTGATTCTTGTTTTTCAAGATTGCTTTATCTTCTAGTAAGACTTTCTGTCTTGAAATCTACTTTATCTGATATTAATATAGCCACTACAGACTTATTTATGCTCACTGTTTGCAAGACATATTTTCCAATCTCTTTATATTTTAAAGACTGTCTCTTATAAACAAAATATAGTTGCATCTTGGGGAGCCTGGCTGGTGCATTTGGTTGAGTGCCCAACTCTTGGTTTCAGCTCAGGTCACAGTCTTGGGGTTGTGGGATTCAGCTCCGCATTGGGTTCTGTACTCAGTGTGGAGTCTGCTTGAGACTCTCTCTCTCTCCATCTACCCCTCTCTACCCCCCTCCCAACACTCTCTCTCTCTGAAATAAATAAATAAATCTTTAAAAAAATAAAGTCGCATCTTCCTTTATCTATTGTGACAATCTTTGCCTTTTAATTGTAGTGTTTAGTTCAATGACGTTTAATGTAATTTGATACAGTCAGATTTGGGTCTATACTGTTACTATTTATTTTCAGTTTGTCACCTATAGTTTTATTACTATTCTTCCTTTTCTGTCTTCTTTCGCATTATTTGAATATTTTTTTAGAATTTCATTTTTATTTACTTTATTGGTTCTACCTCACTTCATTATTTTTTAATTCCATTGTCTTTTTAATTACATCTATATTCTTAAGCAATATATCATTTAGTTTTGATTGTTTAAGAGCTTTAAAAATTGTACTATATGTATGTAGTCTTCCCAATATGCTTTTTAAATAGTAAGTATTATGCAAACAAGATCATTCACTTATTACATATAACTATATTTCATTTTACTGGGGTAAAAGACTATATTACATGCACATATCAAAGTTTATCCATTCTACTTATATTGATTGTTCCCAATTTTTGGTGACATCAACTATGCCACTATAAACATTCTTGTACATGTCTTTTGGTCTACATGCATACGAGTGTCAACACAGGATATCTACCAAGCAGTGGAATTGCAGGGTCACAGAGTAAATAAAGGTTAACATTCACAAGATAGTGCCAAATTATTTTCCAAGGTGGTTGTGCTGATTTATACTCCCACCAGGAAGAATTGTTTCAGTTGATCTAAATTCTAGCCAACACTTGGAATCATCATTTTTATTTTTTGCCAATGGTCTCAATGTGCTTTGCCTTGATTACTAATAAGGTTGAGCAACCTTTTATGTTTATGGCCTATTACTAACTTCATGCCCTTCCCTTTATACCTAAAAGGAACAGACCAAAAAGGGGATATTCAAATTATTTTCAGCTCTTTGGTGGATTTTTTTTTTAAGATTTATTATTTTAGAGAGAGAGAAAGAGGGAGAGAGAGAGAAAGTGCACATGAGTGGGGGAGAAGGGGCAAAGGGAGAGGGACAGAGAGAATCTCAAGCAGATTCTCTGATGAGCACAGAGCCTGACATGAGGCTCAATCCCACGATCCTGAAATCATGATCTGAGCCAAATCAAGAGTCTGACGCTTAACCAACTGAGCCACCCAGGTGCCCTGGATTTTTTTACCTGTGAGAATTGTGATGAGAGTATATGGAGAAATAAAAAGCAAAAACACCCTTGATGCTTCCTTAGTGGCCACACACGGACAAAATTAGTTATATCTACATAGGCATATTTTATTTAATAGGCACCATAATTAGACTTATTTAAGGATACAATGCTAATAAGTGGTCTAGATAGGATTTGAACTCAGGTCTATCTTTCTGTTATAACTAACTTCCTCCAAACTAAAAATCTGGCTTTGTACCTATATACAAAGATAGCGGGTAGGGAGGGAGCCACAAAGGAAAGCATTTCTTTTTTCATGGCTTATAATAAAATAATATCCTTTGTCATTTTTCTTCTATGAGTTCTATACTTTAAAATGGTGCCAAAGGAGTGGAAAATTCCTTGGGCGCACACCAAAAGGCAAGTCAGAGTAGTGCTTCTACTACAAGATCCTCAAGTTTGTCTTTCTTTTTTTATTTTTTGTTATTATTTTTGATTATGTTATGTTAGTCACCATAGAGTACATCATTAGTTTTTGATGTACTGTTCTATGATTCATTGTTTGTGTATAATACCCAGTGCTCCATGCAATACATGCCCTCCTTATATACAATGGATTATTACTCAACTTTGTCTTTCTTTCTTAGATTAATATTACACTAGTCAGGGCAATGAATGATTTTCTTCCCATTGCTATTTCTTAGAAAAAGAAAAAAACAACTTAGTATATATCAAGGTATTGTAGGCCTTAGAGTAAAATGGATTTAAAAGAAATGAAGAAAATGCCCAATTATGTTTCTTTCAGTAGGATTCATTGCCACAAAAGCAAAAATAAAACACGCCTTATTCAATAAGAATAAGTCATGCAGTTATCTTGAATAGTGGCATTTAAATGGTAGCTAAAGGTACAATGCCTACTATTCTATTCTAACAAGTTCATATGACAGATATAACCAACTACCTTGTCAAATAACTTCACACATTGTCAGGAAAAAGAAAAAAGCCAAATAGTCAACCTGCTCAGAAGCCAAATAGTCAACCTGCTCAGAGCATTAGAAATTACCAGGAGAAAAGTATAGAGGTAGCTCTTAGTTTCTTCTTAGTGAACGGAATCATTTCTAATGTGTAAGGAAGAGATCTAATTAATTAAATGACTGAATTACATGTTTGTTGCTCTTTTATATCACACAGTCCTCCTATTGTTAAATAATTAGCTTTTGATGCTCTTAAGAAAAATTCAACCTATAAACAATATGGTATGAGATTCTAAATGTGCATTTAATTTTAGGGTATTCAGGAACCATTAACTGTGAACTGAAAGATTAATGCATTCTTATGAATCTATTACCTGAGCATAAAAGTAGGTTGCTAAGTAAAAGATGTTTGGAAAAATGTAAGCATCCAAGTGGTATTTGCTGATAAGTAGGCTGGGGAGAGAGATGTGCTGCTAGCCTTGAAAAACACTGCACTAGATAGGTGTTAAGTACCTTCGCAAACCTTATTGTTTAAGATTATTTACACTTTCCATATTCTCCAATCCAAGTGGACTCATTCATTATACTTCAAAGGTACCTATTAACTTCCTTTGTCCACACTGTTTCAAAAAAGTGGAAGGCCCCTCTCCCCTCCTACATCCCTCCCCAGCTTTGAAAGATGGTTTCAAAGCCTTAAGTTCATGACATTTAAAAAAAATCACCTGAGAGGCTGTCGGTCTCCCTCCAAACTTGACAGTTACTATGCATCTTTCTTGTGGCAACACCCAGTTCTGTTTCTGGGTTACCATTGGGAGCTGTTGCTGGGTGTCTTTTGTCTACAATCCTTTATTAATTTTTTTTAAAGATTTTATTTGTCAGAGAGAGAGAGAGAGAGAGAGAGAGAGACAGAGAGGGACAGCACAAGCAGGGGGAGCGTGCCTGATGCAGGACTTGATCCTAGGACCCTGGGATCATGACTGGAGATGAAGACAGACACTTAATCGACAGAGCCACTCAGACATCTCCAAAATTTATTTAATATGTGCAACTTAACTCACCCACTTGTGAAAATTTCAGAATTGCTACACTGTCTTTTCTATCATCAGAGATTCAACTCTTTGAGGCTACTTGGTTTTAAAAAGCAACAAGTCTTCCTGTGTTGTGAACCTGTTATATCTGACAAGCATGCAATATGAAAACTTTACAAGGTTCCTAACTCTGGCTCCCTTTACAACTTTTTTAATAACAAAAATCTCCAGGTCTCATGCTTACCAATTTTTGTTCCTTAGCTTTGAGGTGGGGCCAATGGTGTGCTGGGGCTGGTTAGTAGGCTCATGAGAGCCATGTTAGATTTTTTAGGAATCTTGTGACATTCACAAGATTCACAAGACATTCACATTGGTAGCTTGAAAGTGGCCAAGGTGGGAGTATTTATCAGAAAAATGCTTCAAACAGCCCCCACCCAGAACAGGTTTTTAAACATTTACCAGTACACCATGAGGTATGCGGCCCAAGAATGTGTACATTTAAAAAGCTTCATAGATAACTAACAAGCAGTTAAAGATTGAAAACCTTTCTCTTAAACATTTGGAAAAACATTAAAAAGCCTGGGGTACACATAGCTACTACTCCCTCAAGGTAAGTGTGCTAGGTACCAGGGAGATCTGTGATGATGGGAACTTAGCTCTCCAAAAGCATCTATTGTCCCCCTCCCCAGACTGTAAGGTCTGTAAGGGCAGGACTATGTTTGCATAGTGACAGTCATGCTCAGTAGATATTGATGAATTAATAAATATTGCCCAAGGTACCATAACCTTGGTATCAGAATTAGGTATCACAACCTAGTACATGGCAGAATGGACTAAACCTTAGGCTAATTTCAATATATCATGTGCCTCATCTCCATTAAATTATTGGCCATATCCTTGGTCTGTCAATCCAAGATGAGTGCTTAAAATGGGGGTAGAGAGCAAGCAGCATCCACCATAAGGTAATAAGACTATGCCTCTGTGCCATCTTTTGGTTCTCCATAATTTAAAGTGTTTTCATAACTATTATTCATTTGAGCCACCCTGGGATGAATGCTATGCAAGTATGATTAGAGACTTACTTTTCAACTAAAGAAACTTCCTCATGAAAGTGTGATAATTTGCTCAAAGTAACCTAAGAGTAAGCAGCAGAGTCAAGATTCTGTCTGACAAGGTCAAATATATATTCTGCCAGAACAAGCTGCTTCTCTTGTATCAAAAGAATACCTTGGGGGCAGCGGTAGGTGCCTGATCCTAAGACCTTGTCTTTGCGTTCTCTCCCTGTCCAAATTCTGTTCCCTCCTACTCAAGTGAAATACCATATCTCACTCTCTGACGACTCCACCATTGGTCCATTTCCCTCTTTGTAGCCTGAGCCCTCAATATGGACATACGGTCTAATGTTCAGCCAGGACACAGTGGTACAACTATACTAATTGTTTAAACATTGAAATACTTCTGTACCAGATGGTAAATAGTAGCTGTCTACCACCTCTCAGAATGTTTCAAGATCCAATAACAAACAGAATGATGCCTGGCACAGCAGAGGATTTCCATGTCTTGCTCCTGCCTATTGTGATTGGTTTATAGGCGTGCCATACTAGTTGCTAAATGTTTTGAATATCATCTCTACCTACTGCAAATCTTTTCTGTGCTCTAAATTTTGATTTTAAAATTTTGATCTTAGTTCTGTTTAAGCTTCACCCTGGAGATAATGCCTGCATGCCCCTTTCACCTGTATCACCTGTTCTGTTTTTTGTGTGTCCTGTTAGCCACATTTCAATTGCTTAGACTGCCTTTTGGTTTTAGTACCAGCCCTCTGCGACACATGATTACCATGCCTCCCCAAGGAATTTAAAAATATAAAAGGCATTGATAACATTGGAGGAGGCTAAGTAAAATCTGATTATTAAAATCTCTTAATATCAAACATTTTTTAAAAGATTTTATTTATTTATTTGACAGAGATAGAGACAGCCAGCGAGAGAGGGAACACAAGCAGGGGGAGTGGGAGAGGAAGAAGCAGGCTCATAGCAGAGGAGCCTGATGTGGGGCTCGATCCCAGAACGCCGGGATCACACCCTGAGCCGAAGGCAGACGCTTAACCGCTGTGCCACCCAGGCGCCCCAATATTAAACATTTTAATTGTTAATGGATATAAAGAATTAGAATACAATTAAACAAAGTTACAACTTGAAACATTATTCAGAAATAAGGCCACAAAAGACTCTGAAAAGCCAAAGAAATCTTGAGAAAAAAGAACAAAGCTGAAGGTATCACAATCCCAGATTTCAAACTATACTACAAAGCTATAGTAATCCAAGCAGTAAGGTAATGGCATAAAAACAGATACATAGGTCACTGGACTAGAACTGAGAGCCCAGAAATAAACCCACTCTTAAACTGTCAATGTGCTCCTGCAACAAAGGAGGCAACAATATACAATGGGGAAAAGACAGTTTCTTCAATAAATGGTTTCAATAAAAATTGAACGACTACATGCGAAAGAATGAAACTAGACCTTTCCCGTACTATACACAAAAATAAATTCAAAATGGACTGAAGACCTAAATGTAAGACATGAAGCCATAAAACTCTTAAAAGAAAACAGGCAGTAGAGAAGTTTTTTGGACATCAACCTTAGCAATATTTTTCTGGATATGTCACCCAAGGGAAGGGAAACAAGAAAAATACACAATTGGGACTACATAAAACAAAAAGCTTTTGCACAGCAAAGGAAATCATCAACAAAACGAAAAGGCAACCTACTGAATGGAAGAAGATATTTGCAAATGACATTACTGATAAGGGATTAATATTCAAGATATATAAATAACTCACAGAATTCAACACCCCAAAACAATACGATTAAAAACTGGGCAGAGGACCTGAATAGACATTTTTTCAAAGAAGACTTACGATGGCCAACAGATACATGAAAAGATGTTCAACATCACTGATCATCAGGGAAATGCAAATCAAAGCCACAACGAGATCATAACCTCAGTCAGAATGGCTAACCAGTCAGAATGGCTAGTATCAAAAACATAAGAAATAAATGTTAGCAAGGATGTGTAGAAAAGAGAACTCTCCTCGTGCACCGTTGGTAGGAATGTCAAGTGATACAACCACTCTGAAAATACAGTTCCTCAAAAAACTACAAATAGAAATCCTTGATGTGAGTTGCAAAGTTGCAAAGGGCAGAGATCTAGGCCTGATCCCATGGGGAAGCTAGGGAAGGTATTTATCAGCGTCTTAGAAAATGGAACAAAATTATAAATATGTTCTTTGGTGGTAATAAAAATTCTTTAAGGAAGCACAGGCTAAGATTTGGAAAGCCAATCAAGAGAAATGAGGTATACTCTTCCTAAAGCCAGAGGACATTGCTCACTATAATCACAGATCTCCACTAGAGGGCAGACAAGTCAAGGCTTATTCTGTGGTTGACCCAGAGAAACTGCAACCACAGAAAATACTGAGAAAATATCATGTGTTGTTTAAAGACATGTTTCAGTGCTTTCAACCTTGGACAGAGCCTTTAGCTAGTATATAAATCTTTCACAGAATAACTTTCTGTGGTATAAGATGCTTCTTAATTGCAAAATGGACCACTAGAAAAGTTATACATTAGAAACCTGGCTTAGCTGACAGGGACATGTGCTTACTTATACGTCACAAACATACCCCGAATGCCAACAGCAGCACTCGTCACTGGCTACCTTACCTCAAGCTTCCCCTCCCATCTCAGGCACACCCTAATCATCACTCAAGCCAATGACTAACAATGTGTATACTAGCTGGACCATGATTTCAATCTAGGTTCTCCTTTTGGTCAACTTAAGATGTGCTTGGTCTTAAAGGACTCATTCCTTTAAAGTCCGAGGGAGGTGAGGTCACCAGAGAGAGGTTCTTATATATACACTTGACTTAGTAGGCTGAGGAGCTGTCATATGGGGTGTTGGTGGGAATCCTCAGGTCTCACTAACATAGCATGAATATTAACTTCCAAATAAGAGGGTTGTGAATGCCATCGAACTTTTTAGATGCTAAGGCTAGATTTTATAAAGTACCTAAACACTTTGCTGTTGCTGTTTTGATCTCTTGCAAAATGTCTGTCATTAAAGGTGCAAGGGCAGTAGTAGGTTGACTTTCTGCCATTAGCTGGAAGTAGTTTTCTTCTACTCTTGACCAATGCTAGTGTCACAAGTATTTTCTTTCTCCTTGGAAAATGACAACAGTTAGTTTCTTGAAAATGATAACATTTGGTTTCAGATATTAGGTATCTAATATCTGCAGGTAAATTTTGCTATCCTGAAATTCTGGTAGTATCTTCAACAAGACAGGCCATTGTGTATCTTGGACTTTGCTATACTGTTCGCTCTGCCTATAACACACCTCATTCCTTTCTTTCCTTGCCTACTTCTACTCAAGTATAGTGGAACAGATCCCTCAGCCAAGGTGTCCCATTTTACATGTTGCAGATTCAGTCTTCAAACATTATTTACTATATATAATTTAAATACAAAAATGTAGGAAAAATTCCTAGCACAAGAATATTCATAGCCATACCTGTTGCATATTTTCTCATGGTCAATCATTTTAGAGGCTTGCATAACAGAATTCTGATAGAACTAAAGATGAATGGGGCAATGTTCTCAATAACAGGAATTAGTGACCTAATCATCATTCTCTTCTTTTAGGAATGCATTCTATTTATTTTATTTTCTGGGACTGGTGATAGTTACCTCTAATCCTCGTAGAAAATAAAACAATAGAAAGACCCATTAAACTGTGAGCTTTTTGAAGACAGAGACCATGTTTTGTCTTCATATCTAAGTACCTGGCACATAGTATTTGTCTTGTTTTTTGTTGTTGTTGTAAACATCTTTATTGAGATATAATTCATATACCATACAATTCTCCTATTTATTTTTTAGTATCTTCACATGGTTGAATATGTTAAGTATGTGGTCACACATTTTAAAAACATGCCATATATTCAAATATAAAAGGATATACACAGAGAGGAAAATAGCAAAATAAATAAAGTAAAATAAAGTCTAATGACAAACTGAGAAAAATAGTTTCACCATATATAAAACAATGGATTAATAGTTTCAATAAACAAAGAACTCCAATGAATCCAATAAAAAGAGGCAAATACCCCCAAAGAAAACTGGACAAAGATAATTCATAGGGTCTGAAAAGGAAGTAAAAATGGGCTGAAAGGGAAGTAAAAATATGGTTAGCTTGAAATAAAAAGAACACAAACATTCAAATAAAGATGCTGTACCATATTTTTTCTATTAAATTTTTTAAGATAAAACAGATAATAATGTGCAATACTGTCAAGAGATCATGAAAATGGGCAATGTTTTTGGCACTCTCTATCAAGAGCTTTAAAATTAGCCCTATTTTTGACCTTATAGTTTCACGTCTAGAAATGTATTCTAGAAAAGAACAAAAACAAAACAGAAATACCCCCAAAGATTTATATATAAGGATACCAAATGCAGACTATTCATAATAGCAAACAAGCTGTAAGCCACCTTAATGTACAAAGACAAGAGAAGTTGAGTAAATTAAGAAACTGCTAAACAATAGAATTTTATTAAGTCCTAAGTTTATACTGTTTATTTAAAATGAGAACATGATCAGAATGTGAGGATTACTGAAAAAAGGGCAGGTTTCTTATGGGATGTGGGTGATAAGTGGTTTCTTCTATATCATCATTTATATTCTCTAAACTTTCTACAATGATCATGTATTATAATCAGAAAAAAAAACTTTAAAAATATGGAGTAAGGACATGGGAGAATATACAGATTCCTATTCTTTTTCTTTTCTTAATTAGATGTCTTCTGATATATTAGGTAAAAGATTACACATATCATCAAACCAATGTTTTAAAAGAGACATAATTAGTAAGTTGGAAGATCAACCAATAAAAGCCTCTATTGGCAGGAGGCTACCTGAGTAAATGACACGCTCTTTTCTTCCTCTTTGAACAGCAGCTTCTCGTTATAGCCATGTGAACTCAACTTGAGTTCACAACTTTTCCTATTCAATGTTCTTTTTCTCTAGGGATACAAGTCCTTCAGGGTCATGCCCCAGTGTGGTAGGAATTACCGAAATCAAAGGATGAATATAAATCATATTCCCAGGGCATCAGTTTTACTTGATTAGAAGTAATATTTTTAAATCTTTTTTTTTAAAGAGAGGGTAAGGGAGAGGGGGAGAGAGAGAATCTCAAGCAGGCTCCACACCCAGAGCGGAATCCGTGGGGGGGGGGGGGGCTCAATCTCACAACTCTGAGATCATGACCTGAGCCAAAATCAAGAGTCTGACACTTAACCAACTGAGCCACCCAGGCACCCCAATGGGAAGTAATATTTTTATAGCAACAAAGACACAGATATATAAACATGAAACTTGAAGTAGACCATGAAAATTCAAATAAATCTCAGGCTTATAATAGACTTCTTTAAACTCTATAAACCCAGACTGAGAGAGGTTTCCTACTCACTCTCTTCTGCTGTTAGAGAAACTTTTGGTGGAAAGATTTGAGAATTACTGCAGAGGGCTGCTGTGTGTAACTTTATTTACTTATGTATTTATGTATGTATGTATTTATGTATGTATGTATTTATGTATGTATGTATGTATGTATTTTTATGTAGGCCCTACACCCAATGTGAGGCTTGAACTCACAGCCTTGAGATCAAGAGTCACATGTTCTACCAACTGAGCCAGCCAGGCACCCGTTGCTGTGTGTAACTTTAAATAAAGCTTGCGCGGGATGCCTGGGTGGCTCAGTCAGTTAAGCCTCGGCCTTTAGCTCAGGTCATGATCCCAGAATGCTGGGAAGGTGCCCCACGATGCTCCTTGCTCAGCAGAGAGCCTGCTTCTTCCTCTACCTGCCGCTCTCCATGCCTGTGCGCGCTCTCTCTCTCCAATAAATAAATAAATAAATAAAATCTTTAAAAAATAAAATAAAATAAAGCTTGTGCCTAATGTTGAGCAATTAACATATAAATTAAATTCTGGGGAGTATGATCAGTTAATACATATGAAGAGAAGATTAGATGCTTTTGACTCCTTATTCTAATTCCTTGATCTACTCTAAGACTACAGGGCAGGCCACTTAACTTTATTTGGTTTCCATATATAAAACACTAAAAAATGAAAGCAGCGAAAAAGTTGATTGAGTACTTAAACAAACCCAGAGCCTCCAAGCCTACTTGAAATGAAACAGAGGTACTGAAGTGAAGAAAAAAACATGAAGTTATAAATCAGAATGTGATCTAATTCATAATATAAGTTAGGCCTCGCTAGTGATCCTTGCTAACACACTGAACATCATAAGGAATCCAATTATTAATAGTCTTCCACAGTTAAAACACCCCTGGCTTTATTTTATTAATGGAAATAAATGACAGGGGAAAAAAACTGGCAACTTATTGCAGGAAGATTTAATTACACTACAATCCCCATTAACCTTGACAACCCAGCAACTCAACTATAACAAGAGCACCTCCCCTACTAATGTAAGTCTAACTAGAACTGCATGATTACAAAATGCTGTTTAAGAGAAAGGTAAAATCTTATGAGAGAGAACTATTCAGTCATCTGAATTTCCCCTCTAATTTATTAAAAATAAGAATTATGCATTGTCAATTTTAGATTATCTAACCCACCTCAGAAGCTTCTTGGTTATTCATTCTTATGTGTCTATTGTTTTTCATTAAATACTTCCGCAGTGTCTCCCCATTTTCTCCTCCAGCCTCATTTTTACTTCCCTAAGGCTCCTATCTACCTTTCCCTTACATTTTGCACAAACCTCAAGAAGTTCTCTCCTTGGTCTTTGAATTTTATACCTTGAGATAACTTTAGAAAATATTTATATTCTAAACTCTGGGAAAATATTATTGATGCATCTTTCCCACCATCCCCTCACCAGTTAACAGTCTAAGACAGAAGAAACTGTTATAACCAACTTTTCAATCTAATCCTTGTCTTCTTGTTCGGGATATACCTCATCAGTGATGCTCTGGGTCATTAAAATTCTGACAATCAAGACAAGTAACTACAGGAAGCCTGTGATGATATAGTCAGATTAGTTTGCTAATTATCCTGTTATCTATTAGTAATGTATTCTTTGATCTAGATTTTTCCCTCAAAACTGAATAGAACTGGGGAGGAAACAGGAGATAAAAAAGGCAAACAATTGAAGGCAAGATGGCCATACCTGATAGGAAGCCCATTCACCTATTTACAAATTCTAGTACAGAAAAGCTTAATTGAAAACATCTATCCTCATTGTCACTAGTTAGATATTTCCTCTTGAGAAACTAGTACATCCCCAACAGGGATTTAGTGATATGTGAAAATTAAAAAAAAACAAAAACAAAAACAACAAACAATAAAAAGAACCAGCAATGCCGTAAGAATGCAATTCCTGGAAGCAAAAGCAGTTTTTTCTTTCTTTTTTAAATTTTTAATTAATTAATTAATTTTTTATGTAAAGTTCGATGATTCATTAGTTGCGTATAACACCCAGTGCACCTTGCAATACGTGCCCTCCTTACTACCCATCACCAGCCTATCCCATTCCCCCACCCCCTCCCCTCTGAAGCCTTCAGTTTGTTTCTCAGAGTCCATAGTCTCTCATGCTTCATTCCCCCTTCTGATTACCCCCCTTTCTTTATCCCTTTCTTCTCCTACCGATCTTCCTAGTTCTTATGTTCCATAGATGAGAGAAACCAAATGATAATTGTCTTTCTCTGCTTGACTTATTTCACTTAGCATTATCTCCTCCAATGCTGTCCGTGTTGCAGCAAATGTTGAGAAATCGTTCTTTTTGATAGCTGAGTAATATTCCATTATATATATGGACCGCAGCTTCTTAATCCAGTCATCTGTTGAAGGGTATCTCGGCTCCAAGATCTACAAAGAACTTCTCAAACTCAATACACGAGAAACAAATAAACAAATCATAAAATGGGCAGAAGATATGAACAGACACTTTTCCAATGAAGACATACAAATGGCTAACAGACACATGAAAAAATGTTCAAAATCATTAGCCATCAGGGAAATTCAAATCAAAACCACACTAAGATACCACCTTACGCCAGTTAGAATGGCAAAAATAGACAAGGCAAGAAACAACAATTGTTGGAGAGGATGTGGAGAAAGGGGATCCCTCCTACATTGGGGTGGGAATGCAAGTTGGTACAGCCACTCTGGAAAACAGTGTGGAGGCCTTAAAGATTAAAAATTGAGCTACCCTATGATCCAGCAATTGCACTACTGGTGTTTACCCCAAAGATACAGACGTGATGAAGAGAAGAGAGCCATATGCACCCCAATGTTCATAGCAGCATTGTCCACAATAGCTAAATCGTGGGGGAAGAACCGAGATTTCAACAGATGACTGGATTAAGAAGCTGTGGTCCATATATACAATGGAATATTACTCAGCTATCAAAAAGAACGATTTCTCAACATTTGCTGCAACATGGACAGCATTGGAGGAGATAATGCTAAGTGAAATAAGTCAAGCAGAGAAAGACAATTATCATATGGTTTCTAAAAAGACATTCCCTAGACAGTATCCTGGTCAGTAAACACTTTGAAGCAACCACCAAGAAATATTTATTACTTCCCTAATTTCCTGGAAACATAACTTTCCTGATAAACAAAGCCTTGAACATCCTATGAAAAAAGTACCCAAGACTACTAAATAAGGGTTGGTAAAATGAAATATTACATGCTACTGTTTCATAAAACTTAGAGTCAACCGAAGCTATGGAACAAAATATGGAATAAAATAATAGCTATAAAGTATACTACAGATTAAAAAAACCCTCTTAAACTATCAAAGTAAATTGAGATGGCAAAAAAAAAAATGTGTTCATGCTGGGGTGTCTGCGTGGCTCTAAAAGTTGAGCATCAGACTCTTGGTTTCAGCTCAGGTCATGATCTCATGGGTCATGAGATGAGTCCTGAGTCAGGCTCCAAATTCAGCAGGAAGTCTGTTTGAAGATTCTTTCCCTTGTCCACCTCCTTGCCCCCCACTCACACGTGCACACTCTTTCTCTCTCTTGAATAAATAAATAAATCATTTAAAAAAGTGTTCATGCTATATTTTCTGCAAGATCTAAAAGACCAACAATAAGAAAAACTAGGCCTTGAAGAAAATCAATAGTGGTTTACAGTTTTATCTATGCATATAATATGAACACATGTACACAGTCATCATCAATCTCAAATAAATGCTTCCACAGACTGCACCACGGAACTGAATTTTTATAAAGTGATCATTTCCAATTTTCGCAGCTTTGAGGAGTCACATAATTAAATACTCAGTATGCACAATCCAATGGCAAATAAGCAGTTATTAATAGCTACCTGTGACAATTATGAAAGCTATGTAACATATTCACATCTGATCCTCAGCCTTTAGAGCAACTGCATTGCACAGATAACTTAATAATTAATCAATACTAGGTTCATAAATACTTGTTTCTTGGCTTGAATAAGAGTTTAAAACAATTTCACCTAAGTAAAATATAGGAAATATTAAAAATATTTCCACTTTTTAAACTATTCTATTTTATATGAACTAGTCTCATGACATTTTCAGAGCGTTAGGCAAACTAACTCAAAAGTTATGGTTCTTCTTATATTGATTAAAATAAACACCAATGCCAATAATAGTTATGCTTGTAATGGAGAGAGACAAAATAAATGTAAATTAAACGGTATACCACAGGTTGTAAATATTCAACTTTTTCCCCATACTTCACTTCAAAAAGCTTGTGTGAGAAAAGCAAAATCTGTTTCTACATGACTCTTGACAATCTTAGATTCTTCTAAATGAATCTACCACAGATATATGGGACATGACACTTCAGACCTACATGCCCATTTATTTAGGAATTGTCTCATAAGTCACTCCAGTCTCCAAGCATAGTGCTAGGTGTTGGGGATAAAACAGATACAGTCCGGGCTTCAGTCTGATAAAGGAAGCAATCCAATAATCAATCATAAGCAAATAAGCAAAAATAAATTGTAACTACAAGTAGTTGGGAAATAAAATATTACTGGTGTTTATCACACATACATACTGACTGCACACCCCAGGTCCCAGTTTTATGCTGTCTGCAGTAAAAATCCTAACTCCCTTCTAAAAGTTATTCCTCAAGACTTCCTTCATTCCTCATCATTCATTTACAGAATAAAACAAATTTAAATAAAACGCTTTCACCAAATTTCTGATATGAGAGCTGCCATGGAGACTACCTCACAGGCTATTAATGTAGATTTGGATTTTAAATCATAAAGAAGCCTACTGGAAAACTAGAAAAATAAAAAAATTATGATATGAAATTCAGATTAGATTGAATTCAGCCCATTGCCACCTCTCTCTTCCAATTGGTCCCTTGGACTGTGCAGCAATTTCTGCCTCTGCTATTTGAGGGAACCATCAACCGTAAGAACTCTAGGCACTGTCATATTTCTCTTCTCCTATACCATCAACAAGCATCTGAAAGAGTCTATTCGGAATTCAAACCACTTCAGTTATCCTAGGGAAATGCTTCAGTCAAAAACATATTTTGCTCTGACCTTCTTACATCAAGGATTGGTTCCTGCTTTTAGGAAAATCATGCAAAATCCTGAAGTCTCTGATCTCCCTTGATTGGGTATGAGCTCTCCTTTCCTAAACTCCTATTCTTTCTTCCTGCATTTTTCTTCTTCCTTCAATTATAATTACATGTATTTACAACTTATCCTTACTTATTAAGAGTAAAGAACCTAATACATACACTGTAAAGAGAGTGAAATATGAAATATGAAAGCAAATTATGAAAAAAAAGTTTCTAGGTAAGGAAAGGGAAAATGAGTAAAATGGACTTCACAAAAATGAAAAAACCATGGAGGGGTAACATTCTGGTCTATTACATAGCAATAAGGACATAAAGCAAATAATCAGCCAACCAAGGCAATAATAACCAAAGAATATCTAAATATGTTATACCTAATAAGCTTTGGAATTCATGGTGGTAAGAAATTGGAAACAAGAGCTAAATAATAACCTGGGTCAAATTTGTAGCTAAGTAAAGGCAAAGGCCACATTTATTAAGATCCCAGATAGACCCAGTCATGAGTGCCCTCTCGTTCAATGCGTCTTGTCCTCTGAATTCAAAGATGCTGTACCTCCTTATACACTAACCTACCCCTTCAGCATCTCCAGCGATATGCAACCTACCAGCTCAGCTACCTGAGACTGGCAATTAGTTAAGAAGTGTTCCACTTCCTCCATCTCATTAAACTAAGCACATTTTAGTTGGTATGTATTTCTAGTTATGGAAAGCTTTTGTTAAAATGAGATCATACAAATACTGAAGAAAAACTTCTTTTGAGCCAGGTACTCTTTTACTTTCCTTTCTTCTGGCCCCAATTTTCTCCATTCTTCATTTCCACAAAGCACATTTAATAGACAATTAATAGCCCTTGGCTTTGGGAAAATCAACCTAGCTCTAGTTCTTCCTGAAGATCACAGGGGGACTTAGGTTGGTCATTATTTATCACTAATAAAATGGGGCTAATCTTGACTACCTAATCACATTTTCAAAGAGACTGCAACCATACCGTGCTGTTGTGTTGATAGTAATGGTGAGCTGAAACTTTTGCTTACATAAATCAAAGAGTTTGGGACATCAGTAAGCCTGATATTTATTCTTCAAAAGATAATTTCTATAAAGTTTCCTTTGAAACTTTTTTAAAGTGCCAAAGTACAATTATAAATAATTATAAATTATAAATAAAATATTTTACTCCACTGAAAACTAAAATGAAAAATAATTTCTATGCAGATGAAGTGCAGATTATAATTAATGAAATTTATGCATTATAGAAAATAAGCTGACTCGCTGGGAAGGCAAAGTTGCTTTAATCAAATAGACAGGGTTTTGAGGAATTTTGGAATTTTTAGTGATATATTAAGTGATATATTAAAATAAACAATAGTTTCATATTTTAAAAGGGCATTAGAAATGTTAACTTTGTGACATTTTCATTAAAAAATGATACAGAGGTGCATTTGGGGCACATATGATCACAAAATTACAGTAAAGTTTCCAGAACAGTATAAGCAAATATTTTCTTCACCCCACTTGGGATCTGACACCTTACATTGGGCCAATGTCCCTCTGGGTAGAAGCCTTCTTCATGTTCCTTAGGCTCTAACATCCCCTGTCTTAGGACCTGCAATCCTTGCTTCCCACAGAGACCCCTCATCACCCTACTCAGGTTCTAATAATCCACTTCAGGGTGCCAAAATCCCACTCACATTGAGCCTCGGTGCCTGAAGACACCTACCATGCTTAGTCCCATCTAATGGCTTTTGTACTGAACTGTTAGAGGAAGAAGAAAAGTGTTTTATTCTTTTAGTGCTTTTAACTATAAACACAAATAAAGACAACCACATTCCTCTAACAAAAATTTACTGGACTTCAACTCTGTATAAGGCATATACTAGGTCCAATGGAACTATGTAGCGCTCCAAGAACTTCTTTTCTGAGGAACCCATGATATCTCTACTTATTACTCACGATGTTTTTCGGTGCTAAGTAATTAAAAAAAGCCACACCAAAATGGCTTCAACAATAAAGAAAAGTTTCACCTTAATTCTGTAGCTGAAATTTTTCAACATTGCAGTTTTTCCTGTCTTTTGGCTCTGCCATCCTGATTGTGTCAGCATTTCTCTCAGGCTAATATGGTCCCAAGATGACTGCCACATTCAAAGTCCATCACATATATACCCAACAACAGTCAGCTGAAGAAAA
>NW_024424897.1:42288482-42333523 GCF_017311325.1 Ursus maritimus
TTTCCCTGTGTCTCTTAAGTACAAGGAAAATCGTCCCAGAAGCCTCTTGCACCCCCACCTCCTCCAACTTCCCCTCTCATCTCACTGCTTTGAACTGGATCACAGGCTCATGTTTAATCCGACCACTGGCAAAGGGATGGCATCCTCTGACTGGCTGCTAATGAAACAACAAATAATTTTATTTTCAACAATAAGTAACCTTTATTTTCCTACTTAAGCCAGTTTCTATTTACTCTCAACAAAGAATCCTGACAAATACATTACTTTTTAAAAAGATTTTATTTATTTGTCAGAGAGAGAGAGAGAGAGCACAAGCAGGGGGAGCAGCAGGCAGAGGGAGAAGCAGGCTCCCCACTGAGCAAGGAACCCTGATGCGGGACTCAATCCCAGGACCTTGGGATCATGACCTGAGTCAAAGGCAGATGCTTAATCGATGAGCCACCCAGGCATCCCCTGACAAATACAATAAAATTATTTACCCCCTTTTCCCATGTGCACAATCAAGGAGAGGTAAGAAAAGGAAAAAATTACTATTACTATTATTATTATTATTATTATTATTATTATCTTGGAGGGGAGAGGGGTAGGGTAAGAGGGAGAGAGAGAATCTTAAGCAGGTGCCATGCCTAGCGGGGAGCCACACACAAGGCTTGATCTCACAACTCTGAGATCATGACCTGAGCAGAAATCAAAAGTTGGCCGCTTAACCCACTGAGCCACCCAGACACCCTGAAAGGGAAAAAATTTTTATTTCCATCTTACAGGTAGAAAAATAACCCAGTGTGCTCTGCCTGTGAGAATATGTTGCCTTTCACACAAGCTGGAGAGTCCAACACAGATACTGAAGATTACAATAAATAAATAGACAAATGTGTGTAATTTTTTCTTACAGTAAAATATTCCCCAATATTTTGGTGAAAAAATTTTATACAACTGCCTTTAAAGTCTAGGACTGGGGCATGTTTTATGTGGCATGAACAAATGGCATTGCCTCAAAAAGGCATGACTCAAAGATGTTCACGTCCACAGAGCTCATTGCTGCCTATATCACACACTCACTTTGTAACTACTGCAGCTTCCTTGATGGTTATCTGCCAAGGCTTCTGTTCCTTTCGAGGCTTCCATACTGAGTCTACATGGTTGCAAATCAGGCTTTTGTTCAATCTGTCCTTAAACCATTTCCTCCTACTTGTCTGGTTTCTCCGTTTTCAGAAAGCAAGGCCTGGTTAAGGGAGATACCCACTGCTCAGGCCACATAAGAGAAGTTGTCATGGGCAAGGCCAGAGTGCTTACATAGTGTCTGAGTTTTAAACATCTGTCATTATAGACTTTGTCCTGCCATATATTATGCAACAAGGCAACTATAATTTGGTCGGAGGTCACAGTCCTAAAAGCAGATTTAATTCCTGTATGGTAAACGAGGAAACACTGCTGTTTACTTCTAGCATGTAGGTTAATATTAAACTAGAATAATTATGTATACTAAATATTTTAATAATCTCATTCTGTGGACATTAGTGTTTTTAGATGTTATACCAAAATATTTCTTCACCTGAAATACTTAGAAAATTTTAACATAGAAAAATGTATTCCATACAAATATCAAATCAGATGGACTGTAATAACATATAGCATCAAAGTCTTAGTGGCTTAAAATAGTAACAGTTTCTCATTTATGCTACATGTCCACCTTAGATTAGTGGAGATTTTACTCCATGTTACCCTCACTCACCAGTGACTGGTCACTATGGCAGGGAGAATAGAATATAACGAATCATGCATCAGCTCTCAAGACTTAAAGCCTTCCTCTTAGGAGTGACAAAAGTCACAAATTCATTTGCCAAAGCAGTCACATGCTTTGTCAATGAGCATTCCCAACTCCAAAGGAAGTATAATCTCACCATTATCTGGAATAAGAAGAACCAGAAATATTAGCAAACACAAATGACTATCAATAATACGTAAGGATACTGTATTATACAAGATGCTTTTGGTTACAAGCAATCTGACTTAAGAAAAACAAACGTACAGAAGGGGGAATGAAACATGAGAGACTATGGACTATGAGAAACAAACTGAGGGCCTCAGAGGGGAGGGGGGTGGGGGAATGGGATAGGCTGCTGATGGGTAGTAAGGAGGGCACGTATTGCATGGTGCACTGGGTGTTGTATGCAACTAATGAATCATTGAGCCTTACATCGGAAACCGGGGATGTACTGTATGGTGACTAACATAATATAATTAAAAAAAAAAAAAAGAGAAAAAAAAAAAAGAAAAACAAACGTAGTAGGTAGTGGTGCACATAACCGGTAAATCTAAGGGAGGGGAGATGCAGAAATGCAATGACTTAGGTTTCTATCTTCCCCTGTTTCTCTTTGGACTCTGCTTTCTTCTTAATCTTAGGCAGACTGTCTCCACGTGGTAGTAAGATGACCACCAACCACACCAAGCATATATCATCCTCTTAATCAGAGTCCAGAAAAAAGAACTTAATCATTTTTACCACAAGCATCTGTATCTCTCTCTCTTTTTTTAAAGATTTTATTTATTTATTTGACAGAGAGAGAGACAGCGAGAGGGCAAACACAAGCAGGGGGAGTGGGAGAGAGAAGCAGGCTTCCCACTGAGCAGGGAGCAGGGAGCCCACCAGACGCAGGGGGAGTGGGAGAGAGAAGCAGGCTTCCCACTGAGCAGGGAACAGAGAGCCCACCAGGCGCCCCTGTATCTATCTCTTAACATGACCCTGATTGGCCCTGCTTGAGTCATATGCTACTCTAAATCCACCATGGAATCTGGGGAAAATGGGTATTGACCAGCCTGACATGGATCTACGGACAGATGGCTGTCCTTGTGGTAGAAAAGCAGGGCCAAGGGTCAGCACCACCAGAATCGTGCAGAGCAGAACAGACAAGCTCCCAAAAGGAAAGCAGACCATACCAAATAAGCAGCAGCTATCTACCCAGAGAACTCGGTTATTTCATTTCCTTCATCATTCTCCTCAACTGTGATGACATATGTGAGATTAGATTCTATAAACATAAACTCATGTGGTCTTGGCTTTCATACTACAAATTATTGCTGATGTTAAGCCAGATCCATTGCAAAAACATACCAGGGAACGTATACAGGTAAATCCTGGGACAAAATTTCTTTAAGTTATTTTGCGTAAGGCTCCTCTGAGTGTATGTAAATCCAAGCAGTTAACAAGGACATTTCCTCTTATACAACCAATGCAATGGATGATTTCTGAGATACCCAAATGAATAACACGATTACTAAGCTTACAAGTAAGAGAGTGAAAGAAGGGAAGTGACTTCCTAAGGTGACAGATAACATAGTTGTACTAGGATTTGAACCCAGCGTTTCTCTTGGCAGAGGCAGAAGGTGAAATGGTTAGGCATCAGACGGTAAGCTTTATAGGGCAGTGCTTTTTGGTTTGGTTCACAGATATACCTAGGGCATTCAGAACAGTGTGTGGCACATACTAAGTGGTTGATAAAAAAGTGTAAGGATTAATTTCCTTTCTTATTTTAATTAATAGTCAACAGCAATAAAATAAACGGTTTTCTCATTGTTATTCTTCCAAAATTTGGGTAACCGAATTTCTACAGAAATAAAATGCTTGGCTCCCAGGAAGTGCCAGGTAATACACATTGTGACTTGGTACATTCCTCAGTGTAGCTTCTTGAAGCTGAGCAGGACAAACACAAAACAATGAAAAAGAAAAGCAAAACAGAATGAAAGAGAACACTAAAAAAATCAACATGGTTACAGCATCTGTACATGAACATTTTTCTAGATCAACATAAGCCCACACTACTTTAGGTTTTAGTAGTAATGTTATATAATGCAGTTAATAATTTTAAAGAAGGTAGTTACATATAGTAAATCCTCTGTTTATCTTCCTGCAACAGCTGGTAAGGGCCCTGTTTTTGGCCAACCCTTTCTCACTCAACCCTTTCCTCTGCCAGAACAATTTAGCCGACGCTTTTGGGTCTTTCCTTAGAGCACAGAGCAACAGAAAAAACAGCTATGCAGGTGGAGCCATCATGTTGGACAAGGGAAGGAAAAAGACACAAAGCTCACTTTCATTTTTAAAATGGAATTATTCACCATCTGTGAACCATCTCACCACAGGAAGTCTCTGACAAATTCAGTAAGTAAACTTGATTGCAGTGAACTCTCATTGACTACATAAGAAATGTTAAATTTTTTCTTTTGTACCACTTGGCAACAAAACTCCCTTCAAAATCTTGCCCTCTTATGTTCTCAAGCTAGAAGACAAATTTAAACACAAAACAAAGACTTTCTGGGCAGGGTCTGAATTCACTGCAAATTTTTAGAATAGATTCCCATCTACCCCAAACTCCCCAGGACTCTTATGAAAGATGACATGCTTTAGCCCCTCTCCCTGGTTCCACAAAATGGATCATAGGCAGAAATGTATAATTTTAGAGAGCAGGCTAAAGATAGCAAAAGTCAGGCAGTGAGAATTTCTATGACCATGTGATACGGCAAACTTTAAAGTGAAAAGAAAATGCATTTTCTGTGTACTGATTTCTTATAAAATATTAAACTGGAAGATCCCAGTTTCCAGGCCCTAGAATTACATCTCACTGAATGAAGAAATCAATGGCATTTAATTCTTTTGTGGAGCTGGAACAATCTATTTTGGAAAAGCCGTTTTGGGGGAGACATTATTAACATCTCAAATACTGTCAACAATTAACCTTGATCAACCTGAAGCTTTGCTCAGCAGTCTAATTACACATATTAGTTACCTAGCATTGTGGGAAACAAAGAAATACAGATGTTTCCAAGCAACTAACTACATTCTGTCGAGTTGCCTGTGTCAGACCCTATCACCGTTATTTGTGAAAAGCCAGCTTCAAAGAAAAACCATAGCTAGGGTTAAAGCGAACAACCATTCCTCATCCTCCATTTCCATCATCTTCAAATGACATTTGTAAAAGTAAACCATAAGCATTATGTTTCCTTACCGGTTGACTAGGCCAGATTCCTAAAGTCCAATAGTGATAGCTATAGGCAAGTCCATATGTGACTTTTGGATGGAAAATTACTCCATGGACCACCAAAAGTGGGTGGTGCTCAGAGGAACAGATGAACCTTTTGTGAGACTGTTAAATTGTAACAGTGGCTAACAGTTTATAGGTTTATAATATGCCAGGCCTTAATCTAAGTGTTAGCAGACATTATCTCATTTAATCTTCACAATAACCCCACAAGGCAGGCATACTGTTTATTTTCTCCATTTTTCAGATGAGAAAATTGAGACTTACAGAGATGGAAAGTAACTTATCCAGGGTCATACACTCTTCACCACCACACCATACTGACTTTTTGTCAACTTTCCTCTTATTAAGAGCTCCATTCCCCAACAAATGAGTTAATGAAATCAAATCACAGAAAAACAAAAAGCCATAGACAGCCGGGGCTTTGTTTTTCTGTACATTCTCTAGATTACAGCCAGGCAGATCTTTTAAAAATGTTAACTGGTTCACTCCCCAGCTGAACTCTTCAATGGCTTCTTACTGTCTAGGGAATAAGACTGAGATCCTTAATTTAGCTTACAAGAGTCTTTACTGACTGGCCTTTGCTGACCTCACTAGCATCATCTTGCATTATTTCCTCCCTTATTTTCTATGTTCCAACT
Organism: Ursus maritimus; assembly: GCF_017311325.1. Taxonomy (NCBI): domain Eukaryota; kingdom Metazoa; phylum Chordata; class Mammalia; order Carnivora; family Ursidae; genus Ursus; species Ursus maritimus. The sequence continues at coordinate 42,294,157 of NW_024424897.1, forward strand.
TTACTGGTCTTTTTTTGGTTCCTTGAATATGCCATAGGTTTCCTGACATGTAAATATTTCCTTCCCCACCCTCTCCACCCAACTCTCTAGTTGGCTTTGACTCATCTTTCAGGCACAACTCAAAACACTAGTTCTCCAAGGAAACCCTCTTTTGACCACTAACCCTTAAGGAGGTCAGGTTCCCGCCTGTTAGATTCTCATAGTATGGTGTACTTTCCTCTTTTCAGAATCCATCACAATTATAATTTAAAAATTCAGTGCATAATTAGCTGTTTAATGCCACTTTTTCTACTAGAATTTAAGTTTCAAAGGAAGGAACCATATTTGTCTAATGCATCACTATAGCCCTGCAACCAGCACAGTGTCTAGCACACAGGAGGTACTCTATACATATTTGTTGGCTGAAAGAATAATGAGTGAAAGGTAACCATAGACACAAGAAATGGAAACTAAAGTCATGCCCTTAAGGCACAGGGGTCAGGCAAGGAAGTGTGACTATAGTCAGTGAAGGAAGTACCAAGGCCAGTTCTGCTCCACTTTTGGTACTGTGCCTAGTGCTGCTTCACATTAAGCCAATAGTTCAAGGTCCAGCCATACAACCAGACCAGAGGAAATGGAGAAGGAAATGAATGAAGAAGGAAATGAAACAGTAGTGTTTTAAAATATAACTTAATGAGAGATGGAGCTGATCATGAGACCTGGACCTAACTTACATGGTAGAATTTAAATTATTATGACACAGCAACATCATATTTGATTATGTTCCAGTGGCTTTTAATTGGTATTTACTTGTTATATGTAGCTCATAACAGGAAAGGCCATAAATTCTGAGTGCCAGAAGTGCTTAATATAGTCCTGGATGCTCTGTTGCTCACTTTTAAGACATCTAAAAACGGCCCTGGTGAAGGTCTGTTAGTGTTAAAGAAGCTCTTTGAGAAGGGAAAACAACAACAATAACAACAAAAAATGTTATATACCAAACATTGAAAAGACACCCCTGCCCCTCATGAAGATCACTGAGCACTTCCACAGATAAAACCTGTACGCTAATTAGTTCCAAGGCTCTTCACAGTAGCCTGGAGAGATTCGGGATTAAATGGATGAAAAGTAGAGAGGTGATTATGGTTAAGAGTCTTTTTATCCCATATATTAATTTAGGGCAAATACAGTATTTCCTATCCTCTCATCTTTAAGACTACAAGTAAGAGACTCTAGAGACCCTGGCTTACTGGATTACTTGATTTTTAAAAATCTAAAGTAAATTAAAAAAACCCACTGTCTTTAAAATATGACTAAGACAACTGTGATATTCCAAAAGCCCTTCATATCCTCACCATTTGAATGAAACTCTTTATATTTAAGGCCTCTTCTGTGTGATTTAATTCTTCTTTTTGTTATTTATTTATATATTTTTACGTAGTTATAATCAGAGTATACATGTAAATTTTGTTCATTTTTATTTTATTTTAAAAGATTGTTTTATTTTTAAGTAATCTCTACACCCAACATGGGGTTTGAACTTACAACCCTGAGATCAAGAGTCGCATAAATCCACCGACTGAGCCAGCCAGGCACCCCAAATTTTGTTCATTTTTAAACTTGTCATATCAAGCAAGGAAAGGATTATTCTCTTCTTGTGCCACACTGTACCTAGCACACATATCTACTCCATTATTGCACTCACACTATATTTTAATAATCTTATTTAGATATGTCTTTTTCTAGGCTGTGGGCATTTAAGGAAAGGAATTGTCTTCTTTCTTTTATAATAATATTTGTGGAATGAATGAATGGTGACTACGAAATTCCGTTCTACCTCTCTTTTTAATTATTTTAGTATTTTAAATTTATTTTTATTTTTTTATTTTTAAAAGATTTTATTTATTATTTGAGCGAGGGAGAGAATGAGAGAGAGAGACAGAGAGATGAGAAGGGGGAGGGTCAGAAGGAGAAGCAGACTCCCTGCTGAGCAGGAAGCCCAATTCTGGACTTGATCTTGCGACTCCAGGATCATGACCTGAGCCAAAGGCAGTCGCTTAACCAACTGAGCCACCTAGGTGCCCTATTTTAGTATTCTTTAAAAGGAGGTAACAAATGCACATGGTACACAATTTGAAAAAGGACAATACGACAAACATTAAATAAGTCTCCATCTCACATCTGTTCTCTGAGCCAACAAGTTCTTCTCCCTAAAGACCACTGCTCTTTTTAATTTTTATATTTATTACCAGATACAATCTAGGCATATTTAGAGATCTAAATATATTCTTTTTCCTCTATTTTTTTTTCATACAAATGACACACCCATACTGCTTTGCATCTTGGGTTTTTTGTTTTTTTTTTTTTTTTTTTTTTTTTTTTGGAGAGAGAGAAAGAAAGAGGGAAGGGGCAAAGAGAGGGAGAGAGAGAGCGAGGCAATCCTTAAGCAGACTCCCTGCTGAGTGTGGAGCCCAACTCAGAGCTCGATCCCAGGACCCTGAGATCATGACCTGAGCAGAAATCAAGAGTCAGCTGCTTAACCAATTGAGCCACCCAGGCACCCTGTTGGTATTTTAACAATAGGAGATAATTCCGTATTAACTCATGGAAATATCTTGATGGACATCTAGGATATTTTTAATTTTTTACTATTACAAGTGATTTTGTGATGAATATCCTTGAATATATGAAATTTCACATATATAGGAAAATTTCTGGAGGATAAATTCCTAATGAAATTTCTAGAACAAATGCTATGGACATACAGAATTTTGACAGATATTTCCAAAATGTCCTCCATGGAGGTCATTTTAATTTACAGTCCACCAACAAAATATAGCATTGTTGCTTCCCCTCTGTCCCTACCAATACAATATTACATTATTTTGATCTTTGCCAATCTGATGGGTAAATAATGGTATTGGTTATGAGGACTACTGAATGCTTTTTCGTATGGTGAAGAGCCACTTGCATAGCTGTGAAAGTCTGTTAATTTCTTTTGCACATTGTTATGCTTCTGATCTTTAAAAAAATTGTAGAACACATTATGTATTATAGAAATTAACTATCATACGTGTTAAAGATCTTTTTCCAATGTGTTGTCTTGTGACTTTGTTTATAGGATCTTTTAATGTAGAATTTTTGGCTTTATCTATTTGAATTTATCAATGTTTTCTTTTATGGTCTCTGGGTTTTGTGTCTAATTGCTTCAGAGTTAATATTACCATAGTTTACTTAACCATTCCCTTTCTCCTATTATTAAATATATTTGCTAAAATTTTAGTACCATATTTTTCTTTTTACTTATTTTATTTTTTTAAAGCTTTTATTTATTTAAGATAGAGAAACAGAGAGAGCAGGAGCCGGGGAACAGAGGGAGAGGGAGAAGCAGGCTCCCCACTAAGCAGGGAACCTGATGCGGGGCTCGATACCAGGGCCCTGAGATCATGACCGGAGCCGAAGGCAGATGCTCAACTGACTGAGCCTCCCAGGTGCCCCAATATACTTTCCTTTTTAAATAATTTCTTTAGAAGAAGTTTTCAAGAATTAGATTTCTATGTCAAAGAGTTCGGACACTATTATAACTTTTGACCGAACTGTCAGATCACCAGTATTTATATATAATCACCACCAATATAAACACCAAGTTAAGATGTATACATGAAGATCATGCACAGATGTTTTCCAAACATAAATTTATACTATCACTATTCATATCTACAGTTAGGCTCATGATCCAGGGTTTAAAAACTTACATCGCACTTCTACAGAATCTGACCAGTCTAAGAATTGCTGTTATTTCCTGGGAGGAAAAAGAGTAAGTGGACAAATTCTTCTGGAGCAAAGGGGGAATTCAGAGGATTCTGCTGGAAAATCCTGAGAAAGTAACTTGGCAAATTAAGCATTGTAGTAGAGTCAAAAGAAGACAGCAGCATTTAAATTCAAGGCTGTATTTCACCGTTCAGTTCGTTCTTTCCCTTCCCAAGACCAGAGTCCCTTCCTTCTAACATTCTTTCCAAATATCTTGAGGTTCTAGCCACCACGTAACATTTCTCAGTCAGCTTTTTCCTTTAGATGTCTTCTGCCTGGCTCCTAGATCAGCCCTTCAAGTTCTTTAAGTTCACGTAAGGCCAGGAAATAAGATGTTGATTCAAAGTGGAAAATCCAGTTCCAGCCCATGCATGCCAAGAGAGCACTTCCTCATACAAATGTACCTAATACAGTTATAGCAGAGATTTTCAGATTCTTTGGGGCTATGCCTCTCTCTCATTTGCTGAAATTCATATATTGCTTGTAATACTTTTTGCTACCCCTTTCTCCTTGCTGCCTCCTAGGGCTCTCTTTAAAGAAGCATTTTAGGAGAAAAGAATTATTATTATAATTTCATAATCATACGTTTTATGACGCTCCTGGAAATTTGGTACAGTGAGTGTCACCATAGGAATGCTTGTCAGACCAGACAGGAGAGTCACAAGCCTGGGGTAGATTCCAAGCACATGTCTGACAGGCAGTATAGTTTGGTGAGCAGAGCCTTGGAAACCAGAGTTGAACTTCACCACTTACCAGATGTGTGACACTAAACAAATCCCTGAATTATTCTGAACTAAAATATCACCATGTTAGAGAGGTCCTTCCTGACCATCCTTTATCTACATGGCTATTCTGCCTTGTTATTATTATTATTTCCCCATTTATAGTTTTCATTGCACTAATACATTTTATAATTGAATACTTATTTGTTTTTTATTACGTGTGTTCCCCTGTAAGTTCCATTAGGGATGGGGTTTGGTTTGCTCACCACTGGATACTCACTGTCTAGTATGGTACCTGCCACAGAGTAGACTCAAATAACTGTAGAATAAATGAGCTCAGTTTAATTATCCCTAAAACATTATTCACATCAGAGATGTAATATGAGATAATACATGTAAAAACATTTACTACAGAACCAGGAACACAGTTAGTGTTCACCAAATGTTAGCCATTATTTTAGTTATAGTTCTCAGCAAGTCATGGCCTTTGTAGCTCAATTTTCCTAACTTCAAAATGAAACGAAAAGTTACTAACCCTTCTCTACTGCCAAAGTACACTGTAAAATTACAAAAAAAAAAACACCAAGAGGCATTAGGAGGAACTCAGAAGATAGGCTCCATTAAGATTAAGAATTTGTTAAATTTACAACTCTCCCATGACATTTGTCTTAATCAGGGCCACCTCTGCTCTCCCCAGGATTAGCAGTTCTTGCCTAATAGTATGAAACTGCAAATTCACTAGGACTTCACCCTAACCACTGAGTAAGTAAGGGTTTGAGAGGACTGTGCTTGAATACAACAATGACACTCCAGAAATTCAGAGAAAGAACGGAGAATTAATGTGGCTATAAAATATTCCACTGATATATCCAATTTCTGATGATATGTACTATCTTACTTCTTGAAACATGAACTTGTTATTAAGCTATCTCCTCCTCTTTCCCTAAACTTCTGTCAACAGTGTGTCTATCCCAGTTCAGTCTTCAGATGTCCCCAGATCTGTAATCTTATAATTCCTCCCTAGAGAATTTCTAAGAACCACGATTCTCAACTTTGGCTGCATGAAGTACCACCTATGGACGTTGGTAAAGAGTAAAGATGTCCAAGACCCACTGAATGAGAAAGTTGCTAAGGTGAGATTTGAGTCTATGTTTAAAAAGCTCCACAGATTATTCTGGTGCAAACACAGAGCTGAGAACCACTATTCCATTTGCCCCTGACCTCCTAGCACCAGAATAACAATATTCCATTCAAGGGCAAAGGCAATCCAGCATAAGGATAAAAGCTCAAACAGAGTGTCAGGCAGACTCGGCTGTCATTACCAGCGTGGTCACATACCTTAGGCAAGCCTCTGTTTCCTCAGCTTTAAACGGAAAATACTAAAAGTACTTAACCTCAAAGACTTGGATTCAACACTAACTTGAATGAAAATCACCTAGAATATCTGGCAAATAATAAGCGCTAAAAAATTGTCTTGCTCACCTTTCAAAGGGTAAATTATCTCCAAACTACAATCTTAAAAAAGTCTGTATAATTTTATTAATGAAAAAACCTACAAGTCATGCCATCTTCTGATTTTCTTGCTTTCCTAAACCAAAACAAGGGATAAGTACACCTGAACAGGCCCTGCCTCAGATGATGAAAGCAGGATAATTCAGCTAGTCGGAGCTTTTATTTGGTTGATCTTATAAATTAGGCCAACCTCTTGGTGTCTGCTTGCAATTGTTTCACTGCTACATTCTGTACCCTTGTGCCAAATATCTCCAAAATATGTCTCTGGTCAAAAGAAGGACCAGAAGCTGAACCAATATAAATCCAGTGCAGGGGAAAGCATGGTGTATCTGAAGCATCATTTTTATTTTATTTTATTTTTTTTAAAGATTTTATTTATTTATGTGACAGAGAGACAGCCAGCGAGAGAGGGAACACAGCAGGGGAGTGGGAGAGGAAGAAGCAGGCTCCCAGCGGAGGAGCCCGATGTGGGACTCGATCCCGCAACGCCGGGATCACGCCCTGGGCCAAAGGCAGGCGCTTAACGACTGCACTACCCAGGCGCCCCTGAAGCATCATTTTTAGATTCCATTACCTGAGGCGTTAAATATGTGCAACTTGCAAATGACTATGGTAGGCACTGTGGAGAATACAAGGATGTATAAGAGAACATTTCTGGCCCTTCAATGATCATTTTACAAATTTAAATAATACATTTTATTTATTTTTTAAAGATTTATTTATGAGAGAGAGAGCGTGTGCAGCGGGGAGGGGCAGAGAGAGTCTTAAGTAGATTTCGCACTGAGCATGGAGCCCAATGCAGGGTTCAATCTCACAACACTGCGATGACCTGAGCTGAAACCAAGAGTCAGAGGCTTAACCAAGTGTGCCACCAGGCACCCCTAAATAATATATTTTAGAAGTGGCCACAACTTACTCATGCCACAAGGCAAATAAAGGATGGTGAAGAAAAGGAAAGATGGTCAAGATGTCTATTTTTTCCTCCTCCTCTCCTACAGAGCTGGACCATAAACTTACATTGTACCCATAGACAACAGTGGCACTGTCCTGACTCTATGGAAGAGATGGTGACACCAGGGAATCCTACATCTGCCCCTGCTCCCTACGTAGCATAGAAAATGTGCCAGGCCCTCTAAATACCTTACATAAATCACCTCATTTAATTCTAACAACTCTCTGAGACAGCTATTATTATTATCCCCATTTTATAGATGGGGAAGTGAGGCTTAGAGAAGTAAAGTCACAAAGCCTGGAAGTGGTGGAGCTGGGACTCTGACCCCGGTTGTCTGAACCTTGCACCTGAGCTCTTTATTACATGATGCTGAGCCCTGATTCTGGGGGTCAAAGAGGTCATCTAAAGAGCATAGCCTCACGCTCACATCAAAATCATATGGTCAAGAATTCACGATAGTGGTTACCTTGGGGGTTGAGAGTGATGATGGCTGGGAAGGTGAATAGTGACTAAAAGGGAGAAAAGGGGTGTTAGCAGAAGGGGGAATTGGTGGAGGGGAGTGGTAATATTCCATTTCTTGATCTAGGTATAGGTTACACAGTTTCTTGATGTGTGTGAAAATTCATCAAGATATACATAAAAGTGCAAGATAAGTGCACTTCTCTGTATATATATTTTATTTCAATAAATGTATAATATACAACGTCTAAAAGTGGTCTTTAATACTTTGTCTTTATGCTAGCTCCTAGTGGTACTGACACAGGAAGAATAAGTCTTTATAACTTCATGGAAAACCTGGCCCTTAATTGACACAGGTTCACTGAGGATTTGGATCTTGCTCTTCTTTTAACAGAAGCCTAGCCAAGGAATTTCACTGAATAAAAGTTAAATGCATTGTAACTGAGTTGCAAAGTCAATTCTTAGGATTCTAGCCAGTGTCTTATTTTGTCCATTCTTCAAGGAAACAAATGGTACAGACGTTGCAGATTGGAGCTCTGATTCAGGAGGTGTAAAAATTAGCATAGCTAGAGTTAAAACAGTGGTTCTTAATCCCTCATTCACATTAGAATAATCCTGGGACCACTAAAAAAAAATACCTATACCTGGGTCCCACTCACTGAGAACCTGATTTAACTGGACTGGGTGATACTCTTATTAAATTATTTTAATAGGTCACCAGGTGATTTTAATGTGCAAATGCAATGAGAACTACTGAGTTAAATGATAAGGGTAATTCTTAAAATAGCCTCTGTATACCCAAGATTACTACAAATCTCATTTTCCCTCAGATAAGTCACTCAAGATGGTAAGATTTTTAAAAAGAAAAGTTGAAAATTATTTCTCATTTGTTATTCTAAGATAAAATAGTTGAGCTATGCTTTCTGATTGTATCTTATTCTGGAACAAAGAAAAATACGTTTGACATCACAGGAGGTAGATCCTCTGTGTCATTTCTTCAGTAATGGTGACCACAATTACAGAAGTCATTCCACATCACTCATTTACTCATAGCAGTGATAATCTTTTGTTAATTCTTGTTCGAATTCCTTCTGCTTATGGTGTGCTCTTCTTTTCCAGAGAAAGCAGTGATTTTTTTTTTTTTAATGATTAGTGAAGCTATTCACGTGTGGTGGTCGTGGGACATCTGTTTAAATGTGTACATTATTTTAATGTAATTGTTTTGTGGGTGGGTCATCTTTGGAAAATATTTCATTGTATTTTATACTCTATACTTGCAACCTGTTTCATGATAAGTTGATACGTTGTCCTTTGTAATTTCTACATTCTGTGTTTGTACTTTTTTCATTCATTTTAAACCTAGTTCACGTAAAATAGAAATATTTTATACTCCAATGCAATGTTTACCTTCTTTTGGTCAGCTCTGAAATATCTATAATCTACACATTTTTATCTACTCTGTTTTAAATTTTACTTGCAGTTTCATTTGCAAAAACAAAACAAAACAAAACAAAACAGTTTATTCATTTAGATCAGACTTCCTCCAAAGGGAAAAATAGGAATACCGTTCATGGTGAAACTATGTTTTTTGCCACCGGCAACACTTATCCTGTTCTCTGACCAGGTGCCCTAGCCAGTAATTGGTCTACTATGCAGCGGAGGCGATGCAGAAACAATTCAAATAATCCTAAACTCTGGTGGGACAGCTGTTTGCTGTTGGCTAACTGGTCATTTGGAACTCATAATAAAACTCACATCTCCTTAGCAACAAATTTTCATTTTTTTCCTTTTTATATTTGTGTATGTTGTCCAGTGAAATGATATCTCTGCAAATGAGCCTGTAAAAAGGAAAAAATACAGTACTAAGAGCTGGATGAAAGAAGGTAAATACAGATCCTCAGAAACGACCAGATGCACATACTGTCGGCCTACACACCTTCACCACCTTCCAGCCAACTACTTAGGTTATCGCCATATCTGTAGGTTTACCCACAACACACAGTTGTGTGTGTCTGCTCACAATCTCTAGTCTTACAGAAGTAGATTTAACGACAATAGCAGTTTCCCCCCATTTAAATATAGTTTTACTTTCTGAGCTAATAAATCATTCATTGTTTTGATCATCCCATATACCACATTCCAAGACTTAAAATATACAAGAAAAACAGGATGCTTCAGAAGAATTCTAAAGATTAAAGTCCCTTCTATTTTCAATCCATAGTCTGGCTACTCAATAGCAGGCTTTGAATTAGGGCTTATCATAACACTAAAAACTTCTTATAATTCTTAAATCCTTTATCTTAAACTTAGTGAGGTTAAAACATTCTCTCTCTCCAAAGCCATTCTCCCACTCCACAAAATGACTACACATGAAAACTTCCACGGAAGTTGCCATCTAGAAGGATACTACTATGTTCTGAGACACCTGTCCTGCCCTAGAAAAGAATACAAATATACAGTTTAAAAATGCAAAGAGCACTGGGTTAGTTATACACAACTAATGAATCACTGAACACTACATCAAAAACCAATGCTATACTATATGTTGGCTAATTGAATTTAATTAAAAAATAAAATGAAAATGTAAAGCATGTTAAACCAAATAATTCTTACATTTTAGATTTTCCTTTCTGTCTGCCTTCTCCATATTTGATTCTTTCTTTAATAACAAAAGGCTAACACTACTTCCTCTCACTGGGCTAATCAAACAAAATGCTGTTTTGATTGCATGGAAGGAAAACGCATTCCCTACAAGGATTTAATATCCAAGCAAAGGAATGAAATAGACCACAAAAGTACTATGACCACCTACACGTGTCCCTCCTGTTTGGTAGGGTGGGACTGGGTCAGACAAGCAGGGAAAGGAGAGAAAGAAATTGCTGTATTTTGAAGAAATAAACTAATGTAACAAGCATTTTCCTGACCGTCCAGGCTGGGGAAGATAGAACCCTGCAATAGTAATGAAACTACTTGTCGCTTTCTTTCTTTTCTTTCTCCCCTCCTCCCTTCCTTCCTTTTAAAGATATATTTATTTATTTGACAGAGAGAGAGAGAGAGCAAGAGAGGGAACACAAGCAAGGGAAGTGTGAGAGGGAAAAGCAGGCTTTCCGCCGAGCAGGGAGCCCGATGTGGGGCTCCATCCCAGGACCCTGGGATCATACCTGAGCCGAAGGCAGACGCTTAACGGCTGAGCCATCCAGGCGCCCCTGAAACTACTTGTTTCTAGTTGAACCCCCATAAACATGATAATTGGCATTCCACTCACACAGGGCTTTTTCTCCTTTTAGGCAGGACCGCAGCAGGTATGGGCATGGGGAGTGGAGAGGACTCTCAGGAGTCTCAGTGGCTACTGCAGCCACCAGTACCCCAACCTGCTTTAGTCACTGCCTACATTCTTTCTTATCTGAAGCCGAAGTGAAACTCCTGCAGCGAGGGCCAGTATCTTCTTCCTCTGTGACCTTTGCCAGTCACATTATCAACCCTGCTCCGGGGCAGACAGTCCCTTTTCCCATTATGGAGGCGTCCAACAACCCTGTGCATAGCAAAAGGAACGAAAAGCTGCTTCCACCCTTTATCTGGTTCTGCAGAAGCTGACTAGGACCAGAGAAGAGGCAGAGCCTTTCTATACTCCTCCCCTCTCTTCCAAGGAAGCCCAAGGAGATCTAAGGCAGTCAGCCCTCTTCCAGAGAGAGAGCTACCCCTTCTTTGCCTCTAGCCAAGTTTCTTTCTACTCATCCACATATTTATTTTCTTCTCCCCATGTACTGCATATGAATGATTTTCTCCTCTCCTTTTCATGGCTTTCCATGAATATCCATAAAACTAACTTGTTGAAGCATAGAGTATACAATTCTCCTAATGGTAGAATTAAAAATAAACCCTCAGCTTTATTGAGGAATTGTCAAATGAAATTGTAAGATTTTAAAGTGTACATCATGGTGATTCGACATACATATACATTATGAAAACATTCCCCCCCATCTGGTTAGTTTATATAGTCACCACTTCACGTATTTATCCTCTTTGTGTGTGAGAACATTTAAGTTCTGCTTTTTTAGCAATATCAATTATAAAATGCAATGTTGGGGCGCCTGGGTAGCGCAGTCGTTAAAGCGTCTGCCTTCCGCTCAGGGCGTGATCCCGGCGTTCCGGGATCGAGTCCCACATTGGGCTCCTCTGCTGGGAGCCTGCTTCTTCCTCTCTCACTCGCCTGCTCTGTTCCCTCTCTCGCTGGCTGTCTCTCTGTCACATAAATAAATAAAATCTTTAAAATAAAATAAAATAAAATAAAATAAAATGCAATGTTATCAACTATAGTCACCATGTTTTATGTTAGATCTTCAGACCTCATTCATCCTATAGCTGAAAAGTTTGCTGTTAGGATAGATTCTATATGTTATACCTAACCTCCATAGCCCTGGGCCCAGTAATTAGTACATGATAGTCAATCAATGCTTGCAGAATGAATGAATGAATACATGTGTAAGTGAATTAATGAATACAGCCAACCAAAGTTCATAATTCTGCTATCCTGAGATTGAAGAGAAAGTTCTTCAGCGATTGACTTTATCTCCTGCTCTTCTTTATAACAGTTAACTTCTTCAGTTATCAAGATCCAATGCCATTTCCTTTGAAGAAATTCAAACTGGGGATTTTAATCAGTTTACTCTCCAAACAATTTTGTTTTCAAGTTTAAGCCTTCACACTGGGAAGGAGCTCTTTAATCTTCTTTAACATGAGGGTGGGGATGGGGAGCTGAGGAAAGGGGGGGGGGGAAAGTATGGGAAGTACTCCCTAAGCAAAAAAAAAAAAAAAACAGGAGAATCCAATACTTTTTAAAAGCCAGCCAGTACGTTTAACCACTTTTGCCTTATGAAGAGGAAAAGACAACAAACCTGACCTAAATGAATGAAAGCTCTGGCAATAAAATAAAGCAATCCAGAATAATCTGCAAATACATATACTCAACTAATTGTTTCTCAGAGAACCATTAAAACTAGAGTCATCTCTTTTCCCCACATGTGTACAACTTCATAAAAATACCCTTCATATAGATTGTCATGCACTGGTCTCTTGAAGGCAAAATGAGCCAAAAAATAAGCCGGTCCGATCCAGAGGATGCCAATGCAGACTGAGCAAAATCACCTTGAGGAAACTACATGAAGAGCCTTGGTATACATTCCATCAAGGATGATGAGGCCTGTTGACAGTGAGATCATTGATGGGAGGCAGCTGAGATCTCACGTCAGCACTGCTCTTGCTTATCACACAACACTGGGCAAAGAATATAACCTTTCCAACCTCAGTCTGTCATCTGCAAAATGTTGATAATAAATAAGTGTTCTTGTGAATTCCTCAGTTAATGTTTTCAACCACTAGGGAATGAGCATGTCAAAATAACTTCCTGCCATTCCACATTCATCATCAAATGCTGAATGAAGTGCAACCAGGTAAGTCAGTGTAATAGTTGAATAAGGTCCTGAAATAGTGATCACTTTCTTTGTGCAATGATGGAGAAGTAAAGAAGACAGTTTACAAACTGGCAGTACTATGGTGATATACTTAGGAGGCACAGCTCACTTTGAGAGACAGAGTTTCCATTGGTGAAACTTCAACAATATTTATAGAGTGCCTACTATGTACAATAAACATTCCGAAATGGACAGAATCCAGATTTTATCATCATGGTTTGTAGAACTTAGTTTTAGCCATGGCTAGCAAAGGCAGTTATCCTGTTGGAAGAGATATTTAAAAATTTTTAAAGTCAATTTAAGGGTATCTGGGTGGCTCAGTCAGTTGAACATCTGCCTTCGGCTCAGGTTATGAGCTGGGATAGAGCCCCACATCAGGCTCCCTGCTCAGTGGGGAGCCTGCTTCTCCCTCTTCCTCTCCCTCGGCCCACCCTCCTCATGCTCTCACGCTCTCCCTTTCGTATAAGTAAATAAAATCATTTAAAAAAAAAAAGTCAGTTTAAGTCCTTTTCTAACTTTAGCCTGATTGCATTGGTAATTTGCAATAATTAAGCAATTATGTTGGGGATCAGGTGAGATAAACAAATTTATAACATCTCATGAAATGTAGTTAGACAGTTCCACATTTGAAATGACCCAGTAATTATAACATTATTTAGCTTAACATTATCAACAGCCAGGATGTGTTAGTTCTGTGTACATGGGGGAGTAAATATCTAGTGACAGCACCAATACCAAGCAGTTGCCATGGGGAAAAGGAAACTACTGACAATTTAAAAAATGCAAAAACCCACAAAACAATCATTCTTTATTGAGGGAGAACTCACTCTAAAGTTCCAGGATACAACATTTCTCTACTTTGTAGATAGATATGCCTTGAGTGGAGATTATTATGCATACATATATACCATTATATAGACACATGTTCCAAGTCACTTATTTGCTTTCAGAGACTATTTGGCTGTGTGACGCCAAATAGATGAAATAATAGGCACTATCTCAGTTGCATTTAAGAGCCAAATTCACCCCAAAAGCTTTCACTTGAAATATCAAAGGCTGTATAAAAACATATACCTACGTACATTGGAACCACTAAAGATATCTGATTCTTCACATTCACAGCAAAGTAACACTGCTGATTCACTGTCTTCCAAATGAGAGCTCTGTAATACAAACAAAATCATTTCAGAGATCCAAATGAATGGGGCCATAAGCATGAGGGAAAAGCCAGCAGAAATCACTGAGTCATGTTAGCTCATAGGTGAGAAGTTGCAATTCTGATTAGTGATGGCTATTTTGGAGAGAATAAAGACAACAGGTTGATTGGTTAGGTGACTGGAAAATTGAGGAATGTTTGATTAGCTGAAGCATTTTCTATGGTTTCCAATTTGGGCAATGGGGTGTCCCTTTTCTGTAAAGATGGTGCTACTAACCCTTCATAGTGCATACCCTGTACACTTCTCAGAATGGGGTAGGTTTGTGTTCATTCATCCTCATATCCAAAGGTACATATTTAATATGATTGTTCAGAGTCAGGCTTTAGAATATAACATAGGTCATGACTGGGGTATCTAACCACTAGCCTCATTAGCCCTCTGCTAACAAGTGTTTATAAGAAAAGCCAAAAGATATACCCTACCTAAGTCCCCCTGACAGATGCCAGAAAACAATTTAAAACCTTTCTTCCACTATCCAATCTCTTTTTCAGAATCTGTCTAGAAGACAGGAGACAAAGAAGTGAAACAATTAGCTGGTAACACAAGAGTATTTTTCCCTTATGACTAACAACACCACAAAAGAGAAGAAAAAAAGCTCCAACTCTGACCCATAAAGTTTCATCCAAATGTTTGTTATTTGAGTAACAGCTGCTGGAAACTGAGCTGTCTCTACATAGAGATGTAGAGGTTTATGTCATCAAAACTTCTCACTATCATATTATCTAGCAATCCCACTTCTGGGTATAAATCCAAAAGAACAGAAATCAGAATCTGGAAGAGATGTCTGTACTCTGATGTTTGTTGCAGCATTATTTACAATGGTCAAGATAATGGAATCAACCCAGATGTCCAACAATAGACAAATGGTTAAAGAAAAAGTGATATATACATACAATGGAATATTATTCAGCCTGAAAAAAATAAAAAGCCAGTCACAGAAGGATGAATACTACATGATTCCACTTATTTGAGGTATCCAAAATAATCAAACTCACAGTAGCAAAGAGTAGAATGGTGGTTGCCAGGGGGCTAAGGGAGAGGAATAAATGGAGAATTTTTGTTTAATGGGTATGAAGTTTCAGTATTGTAAGATGAAAAAGTTATAGAGATCTGCTGTGTCACATAGTGCCTACTGTTAACAATACTCTATTGTGCATTTAAAATTTTTGTTAGGAGGGCAGGGCTCATGTTAAATGTTCTTATTGCAAAACAAATAGACAACAACAACAACAAAAAATGCAAAGAGGCACAAGGAAACTTTTGGAGGTGACAGACAGGTTTAGTGATGGTTATAGTGATGGTTTCACAGGTCCAAACTCACCAAATTGTATATATTAACTATATGCAGTTTTTTGTTTATCAATTATATCTCAATAAAGCTCTTAAATAAATGACAAAAAAATTTCTTACTACTACTGGCTGAACTTAATCATATATGACTACTCTGTGGCTATCCTAGTTGACTCCTTTGATTTTTCAAAGCTGAAACTGTGTTTCAACCCACTGAATTCCCACAGAGATAGAGTTTTAGAGTGCAAAGAAAGTAAAGCTCAGAGTCGCTATTCCTGGTAATTGCCTTCTTCTGGTTTATTTCCTTCTTACTTTTTCCTACCCTATCCCTACTTTGCCTACTTTGGTCTTCCTTCTTACAACCAAATCTCATCTTCCATTATCCCTCCCTCTTCCTCTTTTAGAAAATAAACAGAAACAACCAAATATTTAAAATCACTTTTTAAATCCTGCAAATTCAAAATCTCTTTATTTCTCACTACCTTGCATTTTGGAGGGGGAAAAATAAGAACTTTTTTTTTTTTTAAGATTTATTTATTTTGGGGGTGGGGGAATCTCAAGAAGACTCCCTGCTGGTTTCGGAGCCCAACAGGGGATTTCATGACCCTGAGATCAAGACCTGAGCCAAAATCAACCTTAGCCAACTGAGACACCCAGACACCCTGGGAAAAAACATTTACTTTCCATTTGTGTTTTTTAAAAATCAGGTTACAAAATACTTGAAGACTTCTAAAAGTCATATCAGAAAAACTGAAGGCATAATAATAAAAAAAACCCCAAAATATCTGAAGGAATTAATAAGGTAGAGATCAAAACTGCTTTCAATTCTCCCAAATTCTCATATCACAACAGATAACAAGTCACTTGTCACTGCCACAGTGTATACAATTAATCTAAACTACACTAATTAAGATTTTAAAGTTTTCATTCCTGTAAATATTTCCGCATGTTTACATGAGCTCTTTTAAAATAGCTTCTAAAAAGGAGGTCCTGGGGCGCCTGGGTGGCACAGCGGTTAGGCGTCTGCCTTCGGCTCAGGGCGTGATCCCAACGTTATGGGATCGAGCCCCACATCAGGCACCTCTGCTATGAGCCTGCTTCTTCCTCTCCCACTCCCCCTGCTTGTGTTCCCTCTCTTGCTGGCTGTCTCTATCTCTGTCAAATAAATAAATAAAATCTTTAAAAAAAAATAAAAATAAAAAGGAGGTCCTGTAATGACTTGCACTCCTAAAGTTATTTTAAGATTTTATTGTATACTTATTAATTGCAATTTAATTAAGATACAAGGTATCAATTTAAGTGTGCTGGTAGCATTAAAAATAATTGGTTCATGGAACCAGTATTTACTTGCAAACAACATATTTAGTTCCAAATTAAATTCAAATCCTAAAGGAAAACAAAGGATATTTCAAGTTCTTTCCTCTGGTTTCTGGGGTACTTGGTAATTCCAGTGTCTGAATTGTTCCTGGGTTCTGCAGTGTGAACTGTCTTGCTTATAACTATAAAGGACTTATTCAATGAATGCATATTTAGGAATTCTATTAATATAACTTAACACATTAAATCAAATGAGAAAAACTTAAGATTATCTAAATAGATCCTAAAAAGTATTTGATAAAATTAACATTTTTAGTAAACTAGGAATAAAAGATGCTTCCTTTATTCACTCCTTAGGTGGGCTTTTTATACATAGTACTAAGTTGGTAGGCCCTTACCTCAACTGAATTTCATATTGAACAAAACCCTCCAGTATTTCTTTTAGCATGAGGATCCCACTTTGTAATGCAGATACCGATCCTCTTTTCTTTTCCTTCTTTCCCTCCTTCCTCCCTTCTTAAATGTCCCTTTGGCCGTTTCAGTAGGAATTTTGAAGAGGATAATGGCAAACTCATAATTTTGCATTAGAAGTAAGTGCCAAGTCCAAATCTTAACTAAATTAGTTCATATCCTGGTTCTGCCACCTACTAGCCATGTGATGTTGCACATATTACTTAATCTCTCTGAGCTCACTTTCCTCAGCCATAAATACAGGCATAACAATAGCATCTATCTAATAGGGTCAGTGGAAAGATTACATGAGAGATAATAAAGTTAAAGCACTTAGCATGACTTAGCTACTGATGTTACTTACTAGTGAGTGCTGCTGCTGTTGTTGTTAATAGTACGACAGTAATGGGGCGCCTGGGTGGCACAGCGGTTAAGCGTCTGCCTTCAGCTCAGGGCGTGATCCCGGCGTTATGGGATCGAGCCCCACATCAGGCTCCTCTGCTATGAGCCTGCTTCTTCCTCTCCCACTCCCCGGCTGTGTTCCCTCTCTCACTGGCTGTCTCTATCTCTGTCAAATAAATAAATAAAATCTTAAAAAAAAAAAAAAAAAAAATAGTACGACAGTAATAATAATCTCCCTACTAGATGTAAAAGGCTTATAAATTTGCATTAAATTCTCTTTCAAAGAAACTTTTGCTATCTAGGGAAATTTTGCTTCTATAAAATTGTTAAGTGTTTCACTTCTAGAGACAACTTTGTATGCCCTTTATAACCCTGAAGCACTGAGCTCACAATGAGTCATCTGTTACAATTTATTGCACCCCTACTATGTATTAAGCACTTTTCTGGATGCTGAATTAGCTACAGTAAAACTCTAAACAAAAAGGGAAAGATAACTGAACAGGTTCCAGATGGATGCAAAAGCCACAAAAATAAGGATATGGCTCTGTGGAAATACGCTCCTTTGGCTAAGTATTGTTTGGAGAAAAACAGGGTCTAAGATTGTTGGTAAGGAAACACATCCATATATAACAAGAAGTCTCAATCCAGAACAGCTTCTAAGCAACAATTATAGTAATAAAATGTTGCAATCTTTATACGGAATGTATGATGCAAGGACTCATGTACTAAGAAGGATGTTTTGAAGAGTGTTAAAATCTAACTTGTGCAGTTACCTAACGATTGGCAAGCAGAAGTCTTAAGAAATAATCCCACAAGAGTCATAACCTGTTGCTACTCTTAAGTGTCTTTTATTCTATTCTTGTTATAGTTCATGTGATTTTAAGAAGCAGAAAACACTATTATATTTCTTTTACCTCTTATTTTTTCATTTATAGTTCTTTTTGGGGGGATTCTAAGTGAACACACTGTAGTTGTTCTTAAAAACAAAAAACAAACAAACAAAAACAACACCTAGAGATTTTGACAATACACTAATAGACGCCAAACCACAAAATATGTGTGTACCTTAAAGCCTGGTGAACACTTTGGGACTAAGAGCTTTTAGCCCTTCAAGGGCCAAGGCAAGAAGTAGGTCTTATTTATCCTGAAACTTACATGGAGCTGGATTGACAAAGCAATTTCACAGCCTAATGATGACCTAAGTGAGATAACCCTCTCTGTAGTCCCTAACCCTAATTACACATTTAAAAACCTTTCTCCTCGGTCTCTTCTCTCTTCCTCCCACCATCCCTCCCTCCCTCCCTCCCTCCTTCCTTCCATTAGAACTTATTTTTATAACTGGAAGTTTGTGCCTTTTGACTCCCTTTACGGATTTTGCCCACGCTTTCCTCCACCTCTGGCAAGCCACCAATCTGTTCTGTGTGTCTATGAGCTTGGTAAAAACCATGATTTCAATATATAATATGTGGCAAACAAAATTCAGAAGGTGTCAAGGAGTATTTAAGTTTTCCTCCCATCCCTGCCCTCCCACCTCCTAATTCTCCACAAACCCATTCCCAAGAGTAATCACTATGTGAGTTTCTTGGGTATCTTTTCAGAGAGATTGTAGGTACATACAAGGATATATACATATCCTTTCTCTCAAAATATAAAATGAAAGCACACTACACCTATTTTTCTGTCATTGCCTTTTAAACCTAACTTTGTTTCACTATTTTAAAATAATATAACACAAAACTTACCACCTTAACCATTTTCAAGTATAGAGTTCATTAGTATTAAATATATTCACACTGTTGTTCAACCAGTCTCCAGAACTTTTTCAGCTTGCAAAACTAAAACTCCACGTCCATTAAAAAACTCATTTCCCCCCATAGCCTCTGGCAAACCCTATCCTGTTTTCTATTTTTATGCATTTGATTACTCTAAATACTTCATATAAGTGATATTATACAGTATTTGTCTTTTGTGACTGGCTTATTTCACTTAGCATGTCTTCAAGGTTCATACATATTAGGTAGTAAGTGTCAGAATTCTTTCCCTTTTAAGGCTGAATAAATATTCCATTGTATATATACATATACCACATTTTGTTTATCTATTCATTGGTCAATAGATATTTATTTCAGTATTTTTGTCACTGTTATTCCATTGTATAGAAGTACCACAATTCAGCTAATCAGTCTCCTATTAGTAGACTCAGATTACTTGGTTTTTTTTTATTTGTTTTTTTAAGATTTTATTTATTTATCTGACAGACAGAAAGCAGGAGAACACAAGCAGGGGGAGCACTAGAGGGAGAGGGAGAAGCAGGCTCCCCACTGAGCAGGGAGCCTGACACGGGGCTTGATCCCAGGACCCTGGAATCATGACCTGAGCCGAAGGCAGTCACTTAACCAACTGAGCCACCCAGGCGCCCCTCAGATTACTTGGAATCATATTCATTTTCTAATTTGCTGTAACAAAATACTGCAAATTCGACGACTTAACACAAATTTATTATCTTTATAGTCTAGAGGTCAGGAGTCCTAAAATCAAAGTGGTGGCAGACCCATGTTTCTTCTGGAGGATCTAGGGGAGTTTTACAGACCGCCTCCCCCCCCCACCAACTAATCCCTAGGACTTCATACTGACTGTATCTTGAGATATGGTTTTTAGAGAGGTGATTAAATTAAAATAAGGTTTATTAGGGTAGGTCCTAATACCTAATACAATATGACGGGTGTCCTTATAAGAGGAGGAGATCAGGACACAGACACACAGAGAGGAAAGACCATGTGAAGACAGAGATAAGACAGACATCTACCAGCCAAGGAGAGAGATCTCAGGAAAAAAATCAACCTTGCCAACACCTTAAATTCTGACTTCTAGCTTCCAGAATGATGAGAAAATTAATTTCTGTGGTTTAAGCCACTAGTCTATGGTACTTGTTTTGGTAGCCCTGACAAACTAACATAGGGAGAATCTGTTTCCCTGCCTTTTCCAGCAACTAGAGACCACCTGCATTCTTTGGCTTGTGGATCCCTTCCTCCATCTCTAAAGTCAGCAAAGATGGGCTGAGTCGTTCTCATATTTTATCAATCCAACCTCTTCTCTGTCGCCTTCTTCCAATTTCAAAGCCCCTGGTAATTACATTGCCATCCATTTCAACAATGCAGAATAATCTGCCTATTTTAAAGTCATCCAATTGGAAACCTTAATTCCATCTGCAACCGTAATTCTCCCCTTACCATGTAACATACTGTATTTCCTGGTTCATAGCTGATTAAGATGGGGGGGGGGCTCTTTGAGGCATGATTTTGCCTGCCATAGAATCTTCTTTTCTGTAAGTTTTACTGGGGAAAACAATTGTTCTATAGATCCCAATATTCACACCAGTATAGTGGGAAGCACAAACACTACAAGCTGTATACTTTGCACAGAAAGAGGACCCTAAAAACTTGGCAGCAGCAGCAGAATTTTTGAAATTGCTGGGTGAATTTTCTGGATGACGATTTGGATTTGATTCAATTACAGTATCTCACACAGGCCTCTTTGTAATCAATGGTACAGATCTGCAAGATAATTGGCTAGTATTAAGGATATAATCTACGGCCATTGAAGGACAGAAATAATTAGACTGAGTCACTTAGAAAGTTTAAATCAGGACGAATTGGTGGTTCCTACTTCTCAGCATCCACAATTCCTTATACATATATTTTCTAACCCTTATCTCACTCTATCATAATTATTTCTCTATATATTGTTTCCCTCCCTCTAGACTGTGAGTTTCTCAACTTGTATCTCTAGGGCCTGGCACACACTAAGCATTCAATAAATGTTCAGTGAATGAGTGACTTACTACTAGTTGTTGCAAATCTTCCCTGTTGTCAATAACAATCACACAAATTTAAGACGAGTTATAATCTTTGTGTGTAGCTATGGTTAAGAGACCAATAGTCTTCTCCAAAGACATGATGTCTGTCCTTTAATTAGTCATAGTAGCAACAGCTCCTACTGAAGGGCCAACTGTTAACATGAGACACTGCCTCCCTCAGACACTGCCTCCAAGTCAGCATGGAGGCTTTAAGCCAAAAGGGCATCTTCATTTCTCAGAGCTACTTAGAAAGTTGGCTTGTCAGTGGCTGACGCAGTCTAGGTATTCATACCTCAGTACTCCCTAACTTTGGCTTGCAATTTAGCCCATCTCACCTGCAGAGGTATTGTTGCTTTTCATTCTTTGCCTGTACCATGTAGCTACTTTATAGTAAGCATCACAGGCATGTTTCCCCACTCACTGCTCCCTTCAGAAGGAACTGGATTTCTCAGTGTAAATCTTATCCATCTTTCAAAGATGACTCAAATCCCAGAATTTCAGGAAGCTTCAAAATGATGACTTTAGCCTCATTCATCTGCCTCTCCTCTGAGCCTTCATGGCCTTGGCAGGGTTGGCAAACTTTAGCCTGTTTTCATATGGCCAGCAAACTAAGGATGGTTTTCATATTTTTAAAGGGTTGTTCTTTTCTCTTTCTTTCTTTCTTTCTTTCTTTCTTTCTTTCTTTCTTTCTTTCAGATTTTATTTATTTATTTGACAGAGAGACAGACAGCGAGAGAGGAACACAAGCAGGGGGAGTGGGAGAGGGAGAAGCAGGCTTCCCGCTGAGCAAGGAGCCTGATGCGATGCAGGGATTGATCCCAGAACCCTGGGATCATGACCTGAGCCGAAGGCAGATACTTAACAACTGAGCACCCAGGTGCCCCTAAAGGGTTGTTCTGAAAAAAAGAAAGAAAAAGCAGGGAAGAAAATGCAACAGAGACCATCTGTGGCCAGGAAAACTTAAAATATTTACTATCGGGCTTTTAACAGAAAAAGGTTGCCAACTCCTGCCCTAGAGCACACAATTCTGCCTAATGAGAAATTGCCTAGAACTATCTCTAATCTTTAAGGATCATAGTCTTAGCTCCCTTTGGTAGACTCTCCCTGTTGTCTACCAACAGTCATCTCTCAACTCTCTCACCTACCTGCTAGTCCCACCACCGAAGCTGAAAAGCCACATATACCTGCCTTTTTAGTCTTCCTGCAGGCCAGCACGCAGTCATATACCCTAATCCTGATTCACAGGACCTAAGGGCAAGTCTGCTCCAGGGAAAGATTGGCCACCCTGATAAAGGAGAATTGAGAAAAACAGTAACAAAAACTCGGCCCTTTCTCTGCCTTTGGCTGTAATGGTGCCTTTAAAGATATAAGGTCTATAGCTATGACAGCCATTTTGTGACCTTGAAAGGAGAGGCTCAAAAACAAAAGGCAACATGCTAAAGATGGCAGAGGAGAAAAGACGGAAAGAATCCAGAACCTTGATAACTGCATTGAGCCACTGCCTTATCTCTGAGCTTTTTATGTTTAAAAGGTCACAGTTTACCCCATATTTAATATAGTGTGGTACTTTCAATGGAAAGGATCCTAACTTTCTAAGCAGATTTTATTTTTTTTTTTTTTAAGATTTTATTTATTTATTCAACAGAGATAGAGACAGCCAGCGAGAGAGGAAACACAGGCAGGGGGAGCGGGAGAGGAAGAAGCAGGCTCATGGCGGAAGAGCCTGACATGGGGCTCGATCCGACAACGCCGGGATCACGCCCTGAGCCGAAGGCAGACGCTTAACCGCTGTGCCACCCAGGCGCCCCTCTAAGCAGATTTTAAATAGTTGGAAAACAGGGTCCATATCTTGTCTATATTTCTATAGCATCCATAGGGCTGCAAATGTTGGGATCGTTTTCTTTTTTCTTTTTTTTTAAAGATTTTATTTATTTATTTGACAGAGAGAGACAGCCAGCGAGAGAGGGAACACAAGCAGGGGGAGTGGGAGAGGAAGAAGCAGGCTCCCAGCAGAGGAGCCTGATGTGGGGCTTGATCCCATAACGCCGGGATCACGCCCTGAGCTGAAGGCAGACGCTTAACTACTGCGCCACCCAGGCGCCCCGGGATCTGATTATTTTCTAAGTAATGACTTGGGATAAAATTTATCACCCATGGAGTTTGAAAAGATTCCTGAGTGTACACAGCAACAGAGAGGAGGCCAGCTTCTATGAAAATAACTGAAAGACAGCTACAACAATCAGAGCATTTCACATATGTTATCTCATTTAATACTAAAACAACAATCATTCATTAACTGTAAGTGGCAGAACAAGGTTTTTAACTGAGACCTTCTAGATGCCAACATTCCTATTCTTTCACCTCCCCTCTTCTTCCAAGTCTTTCATCCCAAATAGCAGTGATAAGATTTAGAAGTTCTTCCCATTTTATTGAGATATAATTGATATATAACACTATATTAGTTTAAAGTATACAACATAATGACTTGATATGAGTATTTGTAGATTTGGAGGTTTTACTTTTTATTTTTATTTTATTTTATTTTATTTTAAAGATTTTATTTATTTATTCGACAGAGATAGAGACAGCCAGCGAGAGAGGGAACACAAGCACGGGGAGTGGGAGAGGAAGAAGCAGGCTCATAGCTGAGGAGCCTGATGTGGGGCTCGATCGCATAACACCGGGATCACGCCCTGAGCCGAAGGCAGACGCTTAACCGCTGTGCCACCCAGGCGCCCCTGGAGGTTTTACTTTTTAATTCTTTGAATGTTCACTTCCGACAGTATCTCAGAGCCTATACAAATGCTACGTTACTTATACTAGCAAATTCATACCCTCACACAGGGATCATTTGAATATTTTTTTTAAAAGCCCACCAAACCCTGTCATCTCCTTGAGGTTTGGGTTTTGGGTTTTTTTTTTTTTCTTCTTTTTTTTTGATATAACCATCTGTCCTACAAAGGCATATTTCTGAAATAGGAGAAAAATCCCTAAGCAGTGATTCTTAAAGTGTGGTCCCCATACCACTAGCAACAGCATTATCTGGGAACTTACGAGAAATGCAATGGGGGGGGGGGTTAGAGCCCAGAAATGTGTTTTTAACAAGCTCTGCAGGTGATTCTGATAAACATTGGGGTTTGAGATACACCAGTCTAAAGTATTTGCATCTATAGATAACACTTAAATCACTGCTTTAGAACCAGAATGGTGCGATCATATCAGCCCTAGACTACTCTCGGTAGCAAAACCAACAAAAGGCAAGTGGTGAATTGCCAGTGCGATGTAAAAGCAGTCATTCATATACAGATTATTCAATTTACATAAAGAGGGATTACCTGTATTTAAATCAATGCCTACATGTAACTAAGGTATCAAAGTGGATTCTGAAAAGTAATCACCCACAGAAGAAAGATTAGTAAACTAGTAACAAGCAAGTTCATAAGCACATGAAAAAGCAAAGAAGCGGGTGGTAGGTGTTCAACCCTCACTGAAATCTCACAAAAAGAAAGAATAAAATATCAGCAGCAACTCAGAACTTCTAGATCTGGAATCTCTAAATACAAAGAAAACTTTTGGATTTCTGTCTCTAGTTGCTAATTAAGTAGCTCAAAATTGAAATATAATCCATAGAGAGATTATCTGTTTGTCTCATTTTAGGCAAACCAAATAATCTATTATTTTCCATTTGGGGTTAGGCTTCTGCTATTAACAAGTTAGCTGCTTACTTCCCTCCTGTTCCGTGTAGGAGTCAAAAAAAAAAAACAACAAAACTGTCTGTCAACTTCATGAGCTGACAGCAGGCTAGTAAAACAAGGAGATTCGGAAAGTTTATGTTTGTTGAAAGCATACAATTCTTGTTGACCCCCATTTATTTGGTAAATCATCTTACATATTATCTTTATGGTCATTAAAACCTTAGACTTCTAATTCTTTATTTCCCTCCTCAGACTAATGTATGAGAGCTATCTGTGGTTTAAACACAGCCACCAATCACCCCACGACCCCTGCTACACAAATACCTTTAAAATTTGTTTGTGTGTAGTTTGGTTTGGAACCTGGGCTCTGAAGTGAACTGGTTTTAGAGATACTAACATGCATACCATGCAATATGACCACTGTATGCTTCTGTAGTGTGTGCAAAGAAGTGAAGCTCTGTTATTGCTTCAGGGAATGCAGGTTTAAAGAGCAAAGAGAAGGCTATTTCGAGAAACCGGAGGAATTCGGAAAACAAGAATTTGAAGACAAGAAGACACTGAGTAAGAAAGAAGAGAAAAGCCTCCCTTGGACAAATGTCTGGGTATGTGTGCCAGGAAAGAAAGACAAGTGCGGAAAGATTGCTGTTACTGAGATAGAGTCCTGAGACATTACCAAGTCAGGTTTCAGATGATTGTGAAAAGAATAGTTTTTACTTAGAACCAAAGATTAGACCTGTTTCTCAGTAAGTAAAGAGCTTGATTCCTTCTTTAATAAGTAAGAGAACTGAAAAAGACTGAGCTCTACTACCAGAGGAGGAATCCAGGTTGATCAGCAAGGAGGGCTAGAGACACTTAAAATTAAGGACTAACAAGCTGAAATGGGAGTAAAGTGAGTGATGATTTTGTACTTGTAATTAATTTCCTATTTTGACCACAAGATCTCTTCGATACTGCAGAAAGGTCATTTTGCTTTCTAATTAATTGACTGGACTACGATAAGAGAAGGTGCCCAGAAGGAGCTGAAAGGTTGTAAACCTGAGGAATAATCTTTCCAGAAAATTCACTCCCTAGTCTCTGGAGAAATAGTTATACAAACCATTAAAACTATCTGAGGAGAACATCACCTGAACACCTCTCTGGAGCTCTCCTTCCCTGATTCCACTCTCAACATGTACTAAAAATCACAGTCAGTTTGGGTCCGGTAGAGGTAAGCCGTACTCCACAAAATCCTCTAATTCATCAAACTGTTGAAAGTGAGAAAAGCTCAATTACAGAATCTCCCCAAATCTGTCTTCTTTTCTGCAGTCACCCACAATTCAGGGGCTGACATGATGATGAGATTGCTAAACTCCTCGGGGAAACTCTCATGCTGGTAGGAGACAAGGTGATCACATAAAATTCAGTTTCCACCAGAGAATTTTGAGAAGGTTCCCTATCAAATATTGGTCATGGGCCAGTGGTATTCCCAACTGACAAGAGCAAGGATACTAGAGACCCAAAAGAGGAGAGCATTAAGGAGGATGCAGAATCATGGAACTTGCAAGGCAAGAGCCACATTGCTCAGGCCAGGATCAGCAGAGACCCTTGTGAATAAGACCCTCTGATGACTGCCACAGAAAGGAGTTCCTCTGAAAAAAAACTTGCAGAAAATGATAAATTGCTTTTGACAGTGGCTTTTTCTCTAGAGCAGAGGTAAAATGCAGGAAGGTCCTCTGCAGAAGTCAAAATCCCTGTCAGCCTCTTCATAGAACGCAGGCGTAGTAGAAATCACAGCTCTTTTCATGAGCAGCAGGGCTAGATACTAAAGCACAGGAGTTTATGGTTGCTATTGTCCTGATCCTAGAGAAAAACCTGGAGTTTACACATGGATTTCTTGCATGGAACCTTAGTTAGCACAAGGAAAAATTCCAGGCCCAGGCAATGCCCCTGAGGAAGCAGTGACAAGTGCCATGTCCTACAGACATCAGGTTCTGAGAGGCAGAGTTGTCTGAGCCTGGACAGAACTGTCAGAAACTGGATGTTCTAGCGGAAAATCCCCTCCTATGAGGATAATTTCTCTGAAAGAAAATATTCATTCCATGTGGAGAAAAATCTTAGATCTTTCTCATGTTAACATATCCTCTGAAGTGGATGGTCTCTGTTTCTCATAACCAAGAAAATTCTTTCCAAATATACTAGTTTCTTCTAACTGGGGTAAAAGAAGAAAACAAAACCTGAAAAGCCGTTGACTTGGGAGTTGTCCTAGCTCATTCTGTTATTCTCACTATTCTCACTGTCTAGATGGAGAACAAATATTGGCATGAGAATGACATTGGTATTCTTCGTTGGTAATTAAGCCACGTGCACCTGAGAAAATTATCATTCAAATTACAATAATGTAGGGTGCCTGGGTGGCTCAGCTGGTTAGGCATCCAACTCTTGATTTTGGCTCATGTCATGATCCCAGGGTCATGAGGTCAAGCCCTGCATGGGGCTTGCACTGGGCATAGAGCCTGCTTGGGATTCTCTCTCTTCCTCTCCCTGTGCCTCCCTCCACCACCGTGCACAAAAAAAAAGAAAAAAAAAAGGATAATTTACTCTCATTCCTTTGCCACAACAAGATAATTCCATTAGGAAGGGGACCAACCCGTCAGGAAATGCAATGGAACCCTACACCCTCCAGACACTTTAAATCTGGAACCTACTGTCTGTGAGTTCAGATCACTGTCATTGGCTCATGTGGATTTGTCAAAGGAAGGTGGTTAGAAAGATTCAAAGTAAAAATCACTCTACTGTAATAGTTACACTTCCACTGGGAGTTAGAAAACAAAACCTCCACTACCAAAACCCTAACTTTTAGGCCCAAATTGAGTAGAAATCAGACTATACAGTGCCCCAGAATAAACCTTCCTCTGATGAAAAGTGTCTAGTTTCCAATTGCTAAAGCAATGTCCTTTCAACCCTATTCCTCAACTAACTGCAAACTAAGGTAAATGGGTAGACCCCTCTTGTGTTCTGAAGCTCTAAATTGTCTGCTTGAAGGATAAGAAACAGTTTCATATTTTGACAAAAAGATCCCTTGTGGTTAGAGCTCATAAAAGTCCTCTCTCCAAGGACTGCTCATAATTTACACCTAGTCAAGTAATACCACTAAGTGTGCCCAGTTTCCTCAATTCCAAATAGTCAAACGAGGATGCTTTCTACTCTTCTTACTGAAACAGTTCTTCAGGTTTCTGTGTATGTTCTAGCATTAGTATTTGACAAATTTCCTTAGCTAGCTATTTCCTACTTACTCCTAAATCTGTAACAGGCCCGATAATTTTGAAAATAAAGCAGCATTGTCCTTTTCAGCATTACAGAATCTTACGAAGGAAGTTAGCACTTCCTTTGAAATTTTGCAAGTTTTGGTGTGTTTGGGAGGAATGTATAGTTATATTCCCTGTCCCACTCGGTCAATGGACAGCTGGGAATCTCAAAAAGCAGACACCATATTCACGTTTTCCCAGCAAGACCCTTGGCAACAAACCAGTGTTTCAAAGTCTCCCCTAAATGCAGTAATCAACCAGCATCTACTCACTTCTTCAAACTGCAGGCTGAGACCCATGAACAGCTTGTGAAATCAATTTAGTGGTTTGCAGCTACATAGCTTTTTTTTCTTTTAACTGAATAGAAAAGAAAATATCAGAATACACTGCATAAAGGAAGAGGAAGAACTGTTTCATGAAACTTCGATTTTAGGTATGTATGTGTGTGCACCTAGACAAGCACCTATATCAGCATAACGAGTCATCATGTAAAACATAGTTCTTACATGTGGATCTCTATCACGAGAACTTGAAACCCACTCCTCTAGAGCACAAATTTCAAGAGAAAAAAGATCAAGTGTATCTAATTCACTCATTACTGTATATCCAGCAATTACACACAGTGCCTGACACTTATAATAGGCATTCAAGAAATACTTGTTGGCTGACTATTCAATATGTATTCTTATATTATTAATACTGTGGTCCACAAATAAAAATTTGGATTGAATCCAAGTAATTAGAAAATATCTTTTATGAAGGCACTAAAAAAATAACATTTGATTAGTAAATTTAATTTACTTCCTCTTTCACTTGCCCTCTAATTGATGTGCTAAACAACTGGTAGATCCCAGCAGCAAATAAGAGAAGGCAAGACCCTGGGAAACAACAAACTAAATGATTACCCCCAGGATATATTAGATCAACATGGGTCTATGATCTTGTTATATATGTACACATTCTGACATAATATAGCTGGAAAAGCACTTAATTTGGCATCAGAAACATAGTGACACAAAACACAAAGGCTAACTGGCCTTTCATGAATTGTATCAACCTCACTGAGCCTAATTTCCTCAATTGGGAAGACCAGTTGTGACAACTATAAATGGTTACTTAAAAAAATAGGTGTAACTTGTAGAACACAGGAGAAAATCTTTGTGGCAATGGGTTAGGCAAAGATTTCTTAATGGCATAAAAAGCATGAACCATAAAAGAAAAAAATTGTAAGGCAGATTTCAACAAAATTAAAAACTTGCTCTTTGAGAGACACACTTAAGATTATAAAAAGTAGGGGCACCTGAGTGGCTCAGTCAGTTAAGCATCTGCCTTCAGCTCGGATCATGATCTCAGGGTCCTGGGATCAAGACCCATGTCAGGCTCCCTGCTCATCAGGGAGTCTGCTTCTCTTTCTCCCTCTGTGCTCACTCTCTCTCCCTTGCTCTCACGCTCTCTCAAATAAACAAAATCTTAAAAAAAAAAAAAGAATATAGAAAGTAGCTACAGACTAGGAAAAACAGTTGTGAAATATGCCTGACAAAGTATTTGTATACAGAATATGTAAAGAATTCTTACAACTAAATAAGAAGAATAAAAAATAGACAAAAGATTTGAACAGACCCTTCACCAGGAAAAGATATAGACAGCAAATAAGCACATGAGAAGATGCAGCCAGGTATACCATTTATTGAAGGAAAAATAGAGAAATAAAGCACAGATCATTATATAACATTAAAAAATGAGAAGAATGCTTTCTGAATTTTTGCCCAGATTGTAAACTACTAATTTAGTCAACTCTTTGAGGGCAAGGACGATGTCTTCATAGAATAGGAACTCAATAAATGTTTAAATCTAGTGCATTGTGAATGAGTTTAAAATCATGATGTTATTTAAAATGCCAAACATTAATGTTTTAAAAAGTTCAGAGAAGTATTTAAGATAGTAGCAAGTTGAATAAATGAACTCCTTAGAATTCTGTAATTGCTTTGAACTATCAATGGCAATAAGGAAATAATTTAAAATGCTGAATTAGAGTTACTGCCCACCACTGAAAAGTAATCATTACTGAAAATAATAATTTAGCATTTTCATTGCCATTTTTACCTATGTAAAGAAAAATATTTTAAAGTCATCTCTGGTCAGCTAACTATATGATCTCTATTTCTTTTCCGGTTTGGTTTTTAAGAGTGAACCCTTGGGTCACATCCAAGCTTTATGTTTACTTAAAATAAAACTATACTTTCCCTTTGGCCCAGCAACTATGTTTCTAGAAGTTTATTGTAATTATGTGAAAAGACAATTTTCTTATGTTATTTATTGCAAGCATTTATTCTAATAACAAAAGCTTAGACACTGGTTAATTAATCATAGTACAGCTATGCAATGAAATCCTATCTAGGAAGAATAAAAACAAGGGAGGTTTTTATATATTAATATGGAATATTTCTAAGTTAGACTAAGTGGAAAAAAGCAAAAATACTATGTATAATGTGGTACCATTACTGTAAAAGAGGGGAAGGGCACACACACACACACACACACACACACACACACACTGCTTATCTATGCATAGAGTATGCCTAGAAAGAGTCACAGAAAACTAATAACATTAATAAATTAGTTGTATGTGAAAAGGAGAATTGGATGGCTGGGAAACAGAAGGGGGAAGACGTTTTCACTGTATGCCCTTTACAATTTTTTTAATTTTGAATCTTATGAATGTACAATTTAAAGAAATTAAAATTTAAAAAACTTAAAAATCAAATAGTAACAATGAAAGAATTTACTTAGCCTTTCAGCATAAGCAAACCCCAGAAGAAAAAGATTTGATTAAACGCCGACACATCTGAGTGAGGATACTGACGTACGTCACAGAGGCATCTATCTGGGCCTGTATGAGCTCCTTTAAAGACACGGACTACTGGCATCATAAACCCGAAATCTGCATGTGGCATCACTCAGACACTGATTTAGCAAATTCCTACTGGAATTACCATTGTCCGTTTGATAAAAATAATAGTTTTCCCTGTAAGTTTCTCTCCATTGACTGTAACTTTTATCTCAACACAAAATGAAGAAATAGGCTTTTTTATAATAGATATAATATAAATGAAGTCTGGGCATCCCCAAAGGTCAAAATAGAATCTTCCATAAGTAAACCCTAATTATATACAGGCTTCTAAATATGACAACAAACTAGGGGGCCAACTAAAGCAGTATTGAGACTTTCTGATGTTGTGAGAGTCCCTTCAGCATTTCTAAAACTTCTCACACAAGAAAGAAGGGAAGCAAAATATGGAATTTTAGGAATGAAACTCTGGCTAACAGGGTTATGGGGCATTTGAGAAGTCACGGGATAGGTCTGACTTTCTCAGAGGGGAGTTGTGTGTGTGTTTTTTTTTTAATATTCCCAACATCTGCTATTAAAATTCGTTCTGCACAAATGTTTGCAGATGCAGAGCAGCTGGCAGTCTTGCCTGCATTTTGCCCATTGGTGGATCATAAGCAAGTCACTAAAGTAGGGCTATTGAATTTTCCATTTGTGTTCCAGTGTTTTCAGAGAACTGGCAAATTTATGTTCTGGAATACTGGATTCAGAATGTTAGTGTTCTACTGAACACTGGTTAGAGCTTGAGATATTCTAACAGAATAGAAAGTTTACATCTATTCTCTCAAGATAATAATATTTGAAAATATACTCTCGTGCAGCCATTTGTAAGTAAATTTTTTTTCACGCCAGTGTGGAATAAAGATATACTATTCTATTTACACTAGTGCATTCTGATTCACTTGATTTTCAAAACAGAAATCACAGAATAAACATGTCCTACTCCATCAGTTAAAAAATGCAAAATAGAAAAGGATACAATTTTCATCCTTCAGACTGGCAAAGATAAGAGATTATAAATGTTTCCAAAGCTACTAAAGAAAAGAAAAAGAGGAACTTGTACACCAATGGCTGGGAGTGTAAAATGGTAAATTTTTTCTGAAAAGTAATATGACATTGTATCAAACCCTTGAAAACGCTATTGATTCTGAACTCAGTAAATTCCAGAATTCATTGTAAAGAGATAATCAGAGATGTATATAAAGATTTATGTACAAAATATTCCCTACAGAATTATAGATAATGAAACCCAAATGTCCAACAGGTAACTTGCTAAATTATAGCACACTAAAATGAATATCTTAGTAAAACACAGGGAGAGTCTTATTTCAGCCAAATCCTTTAATAAGTCTAAATCACTTTTTTAAAACAGAAAAACAGTGATGGAAAGCAGTGGTCTATTAGATATGCTTGCTTTTGGTTTTTAAAGTTATGGAAGGGTAAGATTATTTCTTCTGAATTATGTAAATGTTGGTTTTAGATTAATTCCAGCTCTGATTCTTGAAAACTGAAAGATACATCTTTAAGTTTGTTTTAACATCTCACAATTAGAACTGGTGACTATTAGTACCCATAAAGTACAGCATAAGTACGAAGTCTTGGCTCCCATCCAATAAACAATACAATAGCAACAATAAAAATCAGTGTGTATTCCTATGCCTATATCCCACATAGAAAAAGAAAGGCCAAATCTTCCTCCCTCCCAAAAACGCTTCATGATATTTACATAATGTTAGGTGGGTACAGGACAACTAACGAAGGGGGGTGGGCTAGTGTTCTCTTAACAGAGTGATATGGAGCACAGGAGGGCTTACAGTGGCATGTGAAAATTCTTGGTGGCCTAACAGGTATTTTTTTTGGCATAGTAAAGTGCAAGTAATGTCTCTGAAATACTTCATGTTTGAAAGAAGAATTTAAATAATTTTGGTGAGTTTCAGAGCTACAGGATTAAAAAAAAACAAGCAAGGAAGCCAACATGTAGGCAAAACAAAATATCCATACCTACTAATGGGGTTACCTAAAAAAAACCCAAGAGAAATGAAATTGAGTAGGATGGCATTTAACATAATTTTTTAAAAAACAGTCTAAAATGTATAACTGGCTCAAAACTTCTAACGAAACATGTGGAACACATACACAGCGATAAGAAATATATTTACACAAAGAAAGAAGAACCACGGTCATATATCCAGAAGAGTTGGGCTTTTTCATCATTACCTACCAAGGCAAACGTCGATCAACTTCTATTAGTGTAAGACATGTGACTTGAATAGAGCAAATTTAAAATAGCTGGAAACTCCAGTTCAAGGGAAGGTTCTCCCCATACCATTCCCATTATGTTCTGGTTTTATAAGAGTTTATTGAAAAGAACAAAAAATGTACTGATTTATAAACAAATTTCTAGGAAAAGTTCTCCAGAGATTTCATATTTGGCCCAGTTTCTTCCACTTTCCACATCTATACTCCCTCTAAAGAGAAGTGTTCAAAATAATGGCTGCTTTCCAGAAAAGTTTATGAATATACTAAAGAAAGATATTTAATTAAAAGGAATTTTCAGATTAACACTTTTAACTAAAAAAAACTCATCATTGGGTTTGTTTTGTTTATTGGCTTTATGATTGTGAAAAGAGAACACAGAGATGCAGAATTCTCATTGTCAGACAACATGTAACTGAGCCAGAAAATTAACTAGAATGTTGCTGACTCTCAAAAGATAAAGGACTTGGTCTTGAGCTTTCTTTTCTTTCTCTATAACTGTCCTCTGCCAAGTGATCTCATTAGTCACAGGACTTGAAATATCAACTGCTCATTGATGATTCCCAAATGTATATTCCTAGCCCCAAACCTCTCCTCTAAGGTCCAGACTCATATATTCAATTATTTGTCATCTCTACTGGGGGCTCTCACCATCATCTGTAGGCTCCCCGATCCAACTCCCACGCCCTCCCCCAAATCCGCCCTGGCCTAGAATTCCTTATCTTGGATAATGGTGTAAACAATACACCTCAGCTGCTATAATCAGAAAGCTGGAGGGACACCTGGGTGGCGCAGTCAGTTAGACCACTCTCGGTTTCGGCTCAGGCCTGTCTCATGATGGTGAGGTCGGGCCCCATGTCTGGCTTCAAGCTTAGCGCAGAGTCTCCTTGAGCTTTTCTCTCCCTCTGCCCCTCCCGCTCATGCACTCGCACTCTCTCTCAAATAAATAAATCAATCTTAAAAAGAAAGAAAGTTGGAGTCATGTTTGACGTATTCCTTTGCCTCAATCCTCAACCTAACCTATTAGGAAGCTCTACAGGTTCTACCTCAAATCTATCCACTTCTTGTCTCACCCGCCATGGCCTCCCTACTGCCGGCCTGCTTCTACCCTCTCTTACAATCTGTTCTCTATACAGGAACCAAAGCCATCTTCTAAAAGCAGAAATATGGTCCCACCCTGTTGAAAACCTTTTCAATGGTTTCTCCATACCTCTTGGGAAAAAAAAAATCCAGATCTCTATATTCTATAAAGCCTTACATAATCTGGCCCTTGCGTACTTCTCTACTTTCCTCATTCTGCCCCACTGTAAGTTGATCCAGCCACACTGGACTTCCTGATTCTCAAACATGTCAAACTTTCTCTACCTCAGAATCTTTGAACCTGCCATTCTCTTTGTTTAGACCACTATCTTCTTTGTTTTCCTATGGCTGACTCCTACTCATTCTTCAACCTAAGTTTGACTTCCTCAGGGAGGCCTTTCCCAACATCCAATTTAAGCACCATGTCCTATTTGTTTCAGTCATAGAATTCCCAGTTTGTATACAAATTTGTGTACATGCTTAATTTTATCTTCACTACTATGTAGAGTAAGCTTCATGAGAGAAGGAACTATGTCTGCTTTACTCGTCAATACGTATTTATTGCCCTAGCACAGTATGTGACATATAGTAGATGTTCAATACGTATTTTTAGAACAAACAAGTAAAGATTTTTAAAAAGCAACTGGAGAAATACATGGAAACAAGGAGAAGATCAAAAAAATCACGGCCTGCAATACATCATACTACCTTATTCAGGATTCAAATTTCTTCCAGATTTCTACCATAGTAGATACTACATATTAAATGAGTTACCAATCATAAGTATCAGAGAAGGCATTTGCAAAAAAAGATGAGACAAAATCTAGCTGTATCCTACTAAGTATATTGCATGATTATAAATAGTATCTACTATGACTGTAACTAGCAAACAAATTAATGGTGAGGATACTCATGATCTCAATGATCTGAGCTACATAAATTATGATTAGGCAGAAAAATAAGCTCAAAGCAGCAAGTCAATAATTGAAAACTTCTGATTGGCTGATTTTCTGATGTCAATCATAGGAAATCTTAAGTACAGCATTTGGTGTTATTTTTCATAATTATACAAATTGTACAAAGTGGTGGCTAAATTACATGAATGTCTCCTAAACTTCATGTCTACACATTTTATTTTTTAAAATGTATGGAGTATCTGTTGTTATTGTTGTTTTCCCAGGAGTATCTAGTTTCAAAATTCCATGGTGAAAAAGTCTAAGAATTAAAATATGATGACTATGCTTTCCAAACAAAAAGAAATCAGAATGCACACTGATGAATATTTAAAACTAAGAGTATTAAAAATCCATAATTATTATCATTTCCATATTACAAATAAGGGTATAGGACTCAAGTAATTTACCCAAGATGAGTATAAGAATTAGAATCAATATTCAAAATAGGTTTTTATTACTGAGAGGTGTATGCTGTTCCCACTTTGTTACAATGCTTTCCACTGTTCATTTATGTCAATATTAATCGAGTATCTACTATGTGCTATTGTGATTAAATAGATATTAGAAAGGAAATTATAACTTGTCTTTAAAGCTAGAAAATACTTCCAGAGTTAAACTAAATCTAATGAGAGAGAGACAGAGAAAGAAAGAGGGAGAGTGAGAGAGACAGACACTACTTGAAACAAAGAGGATCAACTGTCTGTCGTTTTCTTTGTTAGATCTGCTCCAACAGCATGTGACATCCATTTGAGGCCTCTGGCCCATCAGAAATTTATCAAAACAAGATGCGTTGTTTCCAAGGCCCAACCAAGGCCCATGAAAATAAAGCTGGTAAAAGCAATGCCATAAATATAATGTTGGATATTCTAAATTTCGACACCTAAAGATGTTAGGGAATGGAATGTTAGAAAAATGAAGGATGTTTTCAAAGACTTAACGTTACAAAATAATTTGTTCTTGAGAATCAAATAAAAAAATAAAATGCAAACCAAGTGCAAAGCCACAATTAATATACTTACACACATGCTGTTAGGATAAAAAGCCCACTAGTCATGCATCCATCCATCCATCCATCCATCCATCCATCTGTCCAATATCCACCTGACTAGCCAGCCATCACACATCACTGAGTGTCTGTTACAAAGGACACTCTGCTGCACAGTATATAAGGATGAATCAAAGGTGGATTTCACTCTTAAGTAGCCTTCAGTTTAGTATTAGAAGGAAAAAATAACTAGAAGGTACAAAGGAGAGGTTACTTTCTGCTCAAGGATTAGGGAGGGCTTATGGAGGAGAAGTGTTTGAACCAGGCCTGGACACACAAAAATATATATATGGAAATGTGAGGAGAGTTCACTTGTCCATTCTGTTTGGGTACAGGCAGCAGGCTGACTACTATAGAGGGGCTAAATAGAATCCAGGCTTCATCCTGGAGTCCATCATTCTGCTATTAACTCAGCCCACTTAATTCATAAATGTTGAAATACTTTCCCACTTGCATTGTAAAATGGAGCTAGTATCACCTTCCTTCTTGACTGGCATTTTGTGAGAAGTAATTAATATGTACAAAGGAGTAATATTCTCAGAAGA
The DNA here is from genome assembly GCF_017311325.1 of Ursus maritimus. Lineage (NCBI taxonomy): Eukaryota > Metazoa > Chordata > Mammalia > Carnivora > Ursidae > Ursus > Ursus maritimus. The sequence continues at coordinate 42,331,342 of NW_024424897.1, forward strand.
AGTTTCTTTTCCTGGATTTTAAAAGGCAGAAAATAATTTTACACATTACATTTTCTTTCCTAGTTTCTTTCTCCTTAGTAAGTCTTGCATGAGCCGAAGTTACTCTAGCCAATTTAATGAATAACACTAAGATAATTACACAAAGTACCACAGAATCCTTTGCCTCCTCCGATCTATATCCTAACCTTACTAAGCTAGTGACAGAGGTAAGACACAGCAACTGCCTGGGAGGTGAAATAGTGAGACAGAAAATACACTCAGGTGAATTAGTCAGCTGCCACCAGACTATAAGCTGCTGCTGCTGCTTTTTTTTTTTTTTTTTCCTCCAGACTATAAGCTTCTTAACATAAAAGAAATAATTCTCAGAAACTGGAAGGGTCAGTACAGATGGATTTATTTCAACTTACACAGATGATGGAATTGAGGTTGAAAGAGTTCTAATGACCTGCTCATGGCTGCCCATCTAGTTAATGGCAGACCTAGGACTTTCATTTCTGGGTCCAGCATTCTTTCCTTTACACAAGAGGCTCTCAGAAAGAATCCTGCCTGCAGAACTGTTCAGCATGGCCTTCACAGTATTTTCTTTATTAATCTGAATTTTAAAAATATTTATTTATTTATTTAGAGACTGCAGGTGAGAGGGAGGAGGGGCGGGGGGGGGAGAGAGAGAATCTTAAGTGGGCTCCACACTGAGCGTGGAGCTTGACATGGACCTCCTCTCATGACCCTTAGATCATGACCTGAGCCAAAATCAAGAGTGGGACGCCCAACCAACTGAGCCACCCAGGTGGCCCGAAACACTTTTTTTAGTTTAAGAGTAATTTAAATAATTTACTAATTATTAAATGTAATTTAATAATACACTGCCAAAATGTACACATATGTGAAGTGCTAAAGATTTTCCAAACCTTAGTTACAGTAGCTATAAAATAAGCTTATTATCAATCAGCAACCAATGAATAGTAGGATGGTTTTAAAATGAAAAAGAGAAATAAAATCCTTATATTAAATGGAATTAGGAAATCATAAACCATCTACAGCTTTTATTTTCCCAATAGCTTTTTTTTTTTTTTAATTTATTCGACAGAGATAGAGACAGCCAGCGAGAGAGGGAATACAAGCAGGGGGAGTGGGAGAGGAAGAAGCAGGCTCATAGTGGAGGAGCCTGATGTGGGGCTCGATCCCATAACGCCAGGATCACACCCTGAGCCGAAGGCAGACGCTTAACCGCTGTGCCACCCAGGCGCCCCTCCAATAGCTTTTTAATAACAAAACAATTATGAAAAGTATACCAGGGAGATGAAATTAGAACTTGAAATTCCCTAAAAACTGAAAAAGGAACTCAAACTTTTAAAGGCTTCAATGAGAGAAAACATTTAACATCTCCACTTAGAAACAGATTACATAATTGGCTTCTTAAGATATATAGGATGAACTTTGGTTATAGAACTCAATAGCTGGGGGCTTCCAGGACATACGGAGCTTAGACGTAGCTATCAACTTTGCCTGTCACCTGAATAGCTATATAATGCCAATTTTCTTAACTTTTCCTAAAATGAGAATTTAATTTTTAATTTTTGGAAAATGATGTTTGGAGCACACTCACAGCCACTATTGGTAGAAATGTAAACAATATGACCTTCCTAGAAAGCAACTGGGCCCACTTGCCAGAATCTTTTAAAAAGTAAAGTAAATTCATTTTGATATGCCATGTTTCATTCTCCTACTATCATTACCATCAAATGAATATGACAAATTTGAAATAATCAAGGATTTATCAGCTGGCCTTAACAGTCTAAAGAATGAACAAGACTGGACTTTTTTTTTTTTTCCATTATATACTCAATGTATCTGAGTACATGTAGATTCATCCCATTCTTCTTAAGTACTGTATAGTGTTCCAGAGTTTAATTAAGCATTCCCCTATTAATGGATATTTAGGTTTTTTGGTTTTGTTTTGTGTTGTTTTGCTATTACGAACAACACTACAACGATCATTCTTGTGACAGACACTTGTGTTACATGTAAGGAAGCTTTTCTAGAGTAGATACCAAGAAAGGGGACGCTGAGTCATGCGGTACAGGTATTTTAAATTTCAATAGATACTGCCAAATTGCCTTCCAAAGTACCTGTACCAATTAATATGTCCACAAACAGTTTACGAAAATATCTTTCCCTATTT
>NW_024424897.1:42333531-42396757 GCF_017311325.1 Ursus maritimus
CTCATCATATTAGATGTTTTCACATTAAGTATTTTTCCTAACCCAATGAACGAAAATTTTATCTTATTTTTAAATTTCTCTAATTACTTATGAAGTCGAATGTATTTTCTTATTGGTCATTTTTATTCCTTCTATGAGTTTATTTTTCCTATAAGGTATTTTCAAATTATTTGTAGGAATTCTTTATATATCATGAATACAAAGCATCTGCTATATATATATATAAATATTTCACGATTATTGCTTTTTTCTAATGTAATTGTGCTATCTTATATCAAAATTTACATTTTGATATAAATTTATTAATATTTGTTTAGGGTTTGTGTGTTTTGTGACTTAATATCTTTCCTTTCTCAGCATCATAAACATACTTTCCTCTTTCTTCTTTTTTTTTTTTTTATTATATTTTTTTATTTTTTTTTTATTTATTCGACAGAGATAGAAACAGCCAGCGAGAGAGGGAACACAAGCAGGGGGAGTGGGAGAGGAAGAAGCAGGCTCATAGCAGAAGAGCCTGATGTGGGGCTCGATCCCAGATCGCCGGGATCACGCCCTGAGCCGAAGGCAGACGCTTAACCGCTGTGCCACCCAGGCGCCCCGTTTCTTCTAATAACTTTATATATTTAAAAAATGTTTAGGCTATCATCCGTCTGGGATTTATTTTTAAGATTGGGATAATGTGGGGCTCTACTTTTTTACCTTTTAGGAGGCTTATTACCGACTCCAGTTGTAGGTCTTCCTATCCCCACTGATTTGAAACATAATTTCTATCTAAATATATACACAGATCTGTATCTGTTCCATTAATCCATACTGCTTTAGTAATGGTTTATAATACATTTTGATATCTGCTAGGGTACATCTTCTCTCACTCTCTTATTTAAAAACATTTTGCTATTCTTGAGCATTTTCTCTTCCACATAAGTTTTAGAATCAGCTTATCAAGTTCCAAGAGAGAGCCTACTGGGATGCCTACTGGGATACTGACTGGGACCACACTGGATATAAATTAGGGGCAGCTGGCTGGCCCAGTAGGTAGAGCATGCAACTCTTGATCTCAGGATCATGAGTTCAAGCCCCATGACAGGCATACAGCATACTTTTAAAAAAATTAAATAATAAAATTACATTTAAAAAAAGACCTAAATTAATGTGGTTAGAAACAGCATCTTTGCAATATTAAGTCTTCTCTTTAAGGAACATGCATAAACCTCTACTTGGGTTTTCTTTTATATCCTTCAATAGGCTTCATATAGGTCTTACAGATTTCTTGTCAATGCTGCCATGCACAATAGGCAAGAGTGGTAGTTACTATTAACGGTTTATTGAAAAATTGAATTTATTGAAAAATTTCAGTATTGAAAAATACTTAAAAATAAACAAGGAAGAGGGGCGCCTGGGTGGCATAGCGGTTAAGCGTCTGCTTTCGGCTCAGGGCGTGATCCTGGCGTTATGGGATCGAGCCCCACATCGGGCTCCTCCGCTATGAGCCTGCTTCTTCCTCTCCCACTCCCCCTGCTTGTACTCCCTCTCTCGCTGGCTGTCTCTATCTCTGTCAAATAAATAAATAAAAAATCTTAAAAAAAAAATAAACAAGGAAGCATATTCTAGAAGCCACTGTCAGTTTCCCAGGCCAAAACTAATTCGGATCCTAAATTATCCTTTCATCCCAAATCTCTCTTCCTATTCCTACCACTGTACCAAAAGTTCCGTTTTTAAGAATTATTTTAAAATCAAGTTTTAAAACCCTAATTTTAGTCACTAATGTATTAACTCATTAGAGAGTATATTTAGGCCTTTAACAATCTTTGGCCAGATCCTTAATAAAACGCTAAGAGCATCTAAAAATACATTTCTAAGACATAGCATGTAAATCAGACTTCCTGTGCAGGGAAGGGGTTTCTACTCCACGGATCCAGAGGTCAATTAACAGAATTATCTCTCATCCTATTCTGCATGCCTGTCTATAATTACCATAAAATCCAATTATAGTACTCCTTCAACTTCTATTCCATGGGTCTGAAGACACTTCACCAGGAGTGTATAGTATCTCTGAATGCTAAAACTGAACAGGACTTCAGGGAATCATTCAACTTCTATTTCTCAGAGAAGAAAACTAGGGCCAGATAGATGAAGAGACTGGCCAGGGCCACAGAGTTATATGGTAGAAAAGCCAGACGAATGGTTCTCCTATCAGGCCAATGTTATTTCTTCCACATAATGCACTTTGTGTTACTTTGAGGCCACCTGTTTTTACTTGATAATATCCCTATGTGTATTTCAGTAACAACTTAATGTAATACCCAGGATCAGTAATTAATTAATATTATAAAATTAAGCTACAACCATAAAATACATTTACTAACATAAAAAAGTCTTGGAACACAAATGGAGACTTTTGCACATTTGGGATATTATCATTATGGAATTGTTTAACGAGGATTAATGGAGAATAAGCTTGCACTTTAGTAGAAAAACAAACAAATACAAGGCATTTCAGGTGTATTTTCTAGATCCTCTTTCCTAGGCCCACCAAAAATGATATAGAATTCAAGACTGGAGTTTAAGACAAGAAAGATAAGAGAGGCCAATCTTTTGGCATGAGCTGTTAAGGCTCTGAAGTCAGAATGCTTAGATTCTGACTCTGTTCTAACCCTTATGGGTGACTCAATTTCCTCATTTGTAAAATACGGGTGATAATAGTATCTATCCTCAGAAGGTTGTTGTAAGGACAACATACCCATAAAGAGCTCAGTGCCTGGCAAAGAGTAAGTGCTCAGTTAATGTTCATTGTTCTTATTTCTTCCTCTTTGGAGAGAAGAAACTTTCTGGTCATCATAGCACAGGGAATAAGACCTATTTTTAAATGGTCATCTATAAAACCCAGTGCTCATCCCATCACGTGCCCTCCTTAATGCCCATCACCCAGTTACCCCATCACCCTATCCACTCCACAACTGATGAATTATTGAACACTACATCTGAAACTAATGATGTACTATGTTGGCTAATGGAATTTAAATAAAAATAGTAATAATAAAACAAAATAATGGTCATCTATACTGGAGGTTGGCGGATTCTATTACTAAATGGTAATTTTAGGAAAAAAAGAAGTACTCTCAGCTTATGATTTAATGTGAAGAAAACATTTCCTTCCTCATCTTTCATAAAAATTAGGATAATCTTACAAAACGCATAATAGCTTTATAGGCTAGTATATGTGAAGTTAATGAAGGGAACTGTGACTAGAGATTGCACTTGACTCCACCATAGGAACTGAAAGATACCAGCAAGAAAAAGCCTACCTCTATGAAGCTCAAGAGTGGGAAGGCTTCATGGTCCCATGGAATGATTGGAAAGGACTGTGGAGAGAATCAGACATTAAGTGTATTCCTTTCCCTCCAAAACCCAAGAAACAAGAGTTGGAGCTTTATACATGAGATTCAGTTCCATGGCAGAGACAACTTGGAAATTAGGCAACTCTCTGGGGTGGGATCTATATGAATGCAAAATAAAAATCTAGTAATTTTTACAAACCAAATATTTTGATGGTTTATATTTCTGTAGTCTTAGCAGCAATCTTAAGCACATAAATGGTAGAAAAAGTCACTATAAAGAAAGACAATTGAAATAATTCATATATATTCTTTCATAGGTAATTTCCATTCTTCTAACTTAAAAGAATGAAAAGCACTTGTATATAAAAATTGAGTCTAGTTTTTTTAAAAGAACAAATGGTGCTGAGACAAAAGGATAGCTACATGTAAATGAATAAAGTTGGGTCCCTGCCTCATACCATATATAAAAATTAATTCAAAACGGATCAAAGAACTAAATGTAAGAGAACAACTCTTAGAAAAAAACAGGAGCAAATCCTCATGACACAGGGTTTGGTGAAGGATTCTTAGAAATGGCATTAAAAGCATGAGCAACAAAAGAAAAAACAGAAATTACACACCATCAAAATTAAAAATTTTTGTGCTTCAAAGGATACCCTAAAGAAAGTGAAAAGGCAACCCAGAAAATGGGAGGAAATATTTGCAAATCATGTATCTGACAAGGGATTTGTGTCTAAAATATATAAAGAACTCTTATAACTCAAAAATGAAAAGACAAATAACCCAATCTTAAAATACTGAATAGACATTTCCCCAAAGAAGATATACAAATGGCCAAGAAGCATATGAAAAGATGTTCAATATCATTAGCCATCAGAAAAATGCAAACCAAACCCACTATGAGATAACACTTCATACTCAAAAAGATGGCTAGAATTAAAGAGTCAGATAACAAGTGCTAATGTGGACAAGGAATAATCAGAACTCTTTACACTTAAGTTCCTTTACAGGGAATGTGCAACTGCTTTGGGAAACTGGCAGGTCCTCAATTAAACAGAGCTACCTAGCAATTCCACTCCTTAAGTAAATACCTAAGAGAAATGAAAATATATCTCCAAATTATAAATGTTTATAGCAGCATTATTCATAATAGTTGAACGATGGAAATAACCTAAATGTCCATCAGTGGAACAAAGGATAAATAAAATGTGTTATATCCATACAATGAAATATTATTCTGCTATAAAAGGAACGAAGTACTGATACATGCTACAATATGGATGAACCTTGAAAATACTATGTTAAGTGAAAGAAGCCAGTCACAGAAACCAACATAGTATGTGATTCCATACATTTGAAAATCCAGAATAGGGAAATCTATAGAGACAGAAAGTAGATTAGCAGTTGCTTAGCATTGGGGAGAGGGGAAGGAGAGGGTGGTGACAACTAAAGGTACAAGGTTTCTTTCTGAGGTGTTGAATTGTTCAAAAATTGACTGTGGTGATAAGTGCACATATCTATGAATATGCCAAAAACCACTGAATACTTTAAATTTGTTAACTGTAGACTATGAATTATATTTCAACACAGCTGTTTAAAAATGGTAAGTCTTATCAAAACTTTAAAAGATCATCCTATGAAAAACACCTGGACATGTACTCATCTGATTTAGGTTCTAACCATGGATACTTCTGCCACATTCAATGGAAGAAACAGGCTGGGTCAGTCTTAATCATAAGATGGATCCCCTATACCAGCAGTTTTCATACATTAGTGCCTACCAGAGTCACCCAAGAGCTGTTTAACAACACACAGTCCTAAAACCCATTAAGACAAACATTTCCCTGCACTATGCTGTCTAGATGAAACCCACCAGACCAGATCTAATCTACATTTCTACATAAATTCTAAAATGTCGAACAGGTACCCTTGCTATTGGGCAAAAAAAAAAAAAAAGCCTCCAAACTTATGACTTGTGAAAAGCAGTCCAAAGGTTAACTACAGATTTTCTAGACTTATCTGAATGAAAGGGATGTCCAGCTGTAGACAAAAGAACTATAAGTAGCCATAAAAGCACAGAAAAGGACTCATTGTTATATAGTGACCCACTTAAATCAAAAGGCTTCAGTATAAACTACAAATACCGGGTAGTATTAACTGAAAAATATTTACTTTTGCACATTTTAATGGCTATAATTCAATACTTTTTGTCCTGTTCATCCCATTACTTTTCTAGATTCTAGTTAAAAAACACCTTCAAACTGAAGATATTTTGTATGAACAATCTATAGCTTGAAGATATCTACCATCAAGAAGCTTCTTAAGATGAGAAAAATGGCTTTTAGAATTCAAAAAATTAGATAGTAGACATTTTCAATAGTAAATATATATTACATTAAAAAACTTTTAGAAGTTCCTTATCTGGTATTTCTGTTTAATTTGACATTTGAAAGCAACTCCGCCCTAACGCTTCCCCTAAAAAAAGGAATTCTAAATACAGGAAAGACATGTCCCCAAACTTATAAACTCCATCCCTTGGGGGTAGAGGGTACATGGTTTTTAGACCTTCAGTTTATTTATTCTTACTTCCTATTCAACTCTGCCAAGCTTGATTTCCTGGTTTTCTTTCTTTCTTTTTCTTTCTTTCTTCCTTTCTTTTTCTTTCTTTCTTTCTTTTCTTTTTTCTTTTTTTGGGATTTTATTTACTTATTCATGAGAGAGAGAGAGAGAGAGAGAGAGAGGCAGATGGAGAAGCAGGCTCCCCGCAGAGCAGGGAGCCCAACTCGGGACGATCCCAGGACCCCCAGGTCATGCATGGCCTGAGCCGAAGGCAGACGCTTAACCGACTGAGCCACTCAGGCGCCCAATATCCTGGTTTTCTAGTTGGAAGCGGATATAAAGCAGCAAATTAGTGGAAGTAAAAAACGACTATAGAGGAAGGCACAATGACAGTAGGAAGTGACAGCTGACAATAAGAAAGAAGATCCAGTAAAACTATAAAAAGTAGACACAAACAAAAACACCAAGAGCACATTCCTACTTGGAAAAGAAGCCCCTAAGGGCATTACTGTATCAGAACTCAGTTTAATACTTCTGCCCCTCCAAAGCTAATCTCTCCATCTGTCCTCTGGAACCTCTTTCTTCCCATTTCCTCTGGAATCTTGCTCCATGAATCATCTGCTCTTCCCTACCACATCTGGACCCCTTTTCTTGCCGAAGGACTCCTGCCCCTCAGCAGAGACATATTCTCAAATCTCTCCCAAATAACACAAAAGAGCCCTTCTTCTTTCACCGCACACTCTCCTCTAGTTACTTTCTTCTCCCTTCCTTCAGAGCCAAGGTTTTGGAAAGAACAGTCAGCTTGCTTCCGTTTTGGAAAGAACGGTCAGCTTGCTTCCTCCCCTTCCTCATCACTCATTTTTCCTTTAACCTGCTGCATCACAATGGTCTTCTGACCACCCACTCCACCATAGCTGCTCTCACACAGGTCACTAGGGCCCTAAGTGCCAAAGTCGACTGACTGCCTACTCTTTCTATGCTGTTGACCTCTTTAAGACAAATGATCCAACAGTGACCACTTCCTTCCTGAAACTCCCTCTTTGCTTACAGTCTATGATGCCCCACTCACTTGAAATCTTCAGTTTTGGGATGTAAATGGGATGTATGCAAATAAAAGGGGGGGAGGAGGCTCATAATCAAATAGATTTGGAAAATGTGGTATTAAGTCAAACAGATGTCCTTACTACAGGATTTCTCAGATTTCTCATATCGATGCTGGTGTTCATTATAACTCTATAAGATGGAGTCCTGCAGTGTTTCCCAAACTTAGTTGACTCTAGAACGTTTCCCTCCCTTTTAAAGAACCATCTTAAATGACAAATTAATTGAGGAACATAATTTGAGTAACATTATTCTTGATGTTCTTTTCTAGTCTTATCTGCAAGATCTTCTTCCTCCACTGTCCTCCACTTTTAGTGCTTCACTAATTTCAGGCCTTAGTCACCTCTCAGTCCTCCACTTATCTCCACCCTATACATTCATCCTAATCACTCAATCACATCCTCATGGTTTTAACCTGGCCTTAGAGTCAACAAGTGATTCGGCGACTTACTGTGTAAACTTGGATCTTGGTTTCCTAATCTATAAAATGGGAATAATGATAACTAGTCATAAGGACTAAATGACATGATATACATAAAGTATTTACCACAGGTATTTACACATTTGCAAAGTATTTACACATTTAAGCAAAAGTTCAATAAGTGGTCACAATTATTTTCTCGGTCTCCAGCTAGTCTCCTTGCTTATCAGCAAATATATCTATCCAACTTAGGAATTTCCCTTGGTTATTTCATATATACCTCCAACTCAAGCTGTTCATCTCCCATCCTACCATCTAAATGGCCCCGGAATAGCACTAGTCTCCAACCAGCTGCCAAACCTGAAATACTGAGGCAATACTCATTCACATTCATATACATTCTTCCCTCTGCCCACCAATTTACTAATTATATATGACTTCCAATACATTTCCAGATAGCTACCTTTCTAAAGTGCAAAATCTGATCACATTACTCCTTTGCTTAAAATTCTTCAATATTTCCTCACGGTTTTCAGGATAAAATTCAACCTCCTAACGTATCATGTGAGGCTCCTTATGATCTGGTATCTTATATCTCTTCTCCCTCCATGTTCCAACCTGATATATTCTCCACTCTAGTCAAATCAAATCATCTGTATTTCTACAAATGGTCATACTGTCTTGCCTTTGCACATGCTATTCTTCTGTTCATAAAGTCAGTTCAACCACACTCCTATCCACTTTACTGCTGGTTCCAAATGGTCTTTTTCATGAGTTTAATTATATGTTATTTTATTCCCAGCCTTTAAATTTTCCCTATAACAAATGTAAAACACAGCCTATAAATTTAAATATTCATTCTCAACCTATTTAATACTATAAAGTACAAGCAATACATTCAAGCTGGGTAGGTAAAATTATCAGCCCCACAACAGTCTTATTTTAGTAATTAGGAAGTCTATAATTAAATAAGATTAACATTCCTTCACTGTCATATTTTTTTATATTCCAGATACTAAGGGGGGGTCACAAAAATGAACAAGAAAAGCTCCTGACCTCTGAGGGAGGCTGACCCTTAAACAAATAACCCCAATATAATGCTGTGTGTGTGTGTGTAAAATTTCTAAGAGAAAAAACTACTAACTTAGGTGAGGTGGTTTCAAAATAATATAATGGGAACAAATTCCAAAAAACTGTTTTTCCCCTCGGTGAAAACTCACCCAATAATATCAAGATAAATTCCAGTTCTATCACTAGGGTCACCATATGTCCCCATTTGCACATTCTAGTTAACATCTGTTGCACGGTGAAATGATTATTAGCACCCCTTTCATTCCATTATTTCCCTGGTTTGGGTAATAAATTATAAATTCATCTTATCTATCATCCACTTCCTGTTCCCCTAAAAACAACCTCAATAATTTGTTCTTTTCATTCTGAAGGCTGTATCTATCACTTAACATCATTGGGGGCGGGAAGTATCTAATTTTAACTACTCTGTCTCTGAGATGGATCAGCTCAAAATATTTTTCAGTTTTACTACCTCATTCTCCCTCCCTCCCCCCTCATATTTGCTGGGAGAGAAGGCTGTCTTCTTTAGCCTAGAAATTAAAAAAAAAAAAAAAAAGTAAGTGGTAGAGGCATCTAGGAGAGGTTGGAAACAATAGACACAAGCTATGTTAATTTACATGGTGAATACTTTTTGAGAATGTCTCTCAAGGTAAAATAAAGAATTCAACATAAACATATAAAATAATAAACTAATGAAAGTCTCTTTTTTAACAAAACAGAATGTATATTTTTAAATGAATGTTCCTTCCAAATAGTCATTTGAGAGGTCCTATGATATCCCACTACTTGAAACATTTGGGAATATGTGCTTGGAAACAATGCTTAAGCCAGTTCCTGATTCACAAAAATTCATCTTACTATCTTGTAGACAAGCCTATTTTCATTTCCTTCTTTTCTTTCTCTTTTTTTTCCTTTTCTTTCTTTTTTTCTTTCTTTCTTTCCTCTTTCTTTCTTTCTTTCTTTCTTTCTTTCTCTAGAGAGGGAGAGAGGGACAGAGGGTGGGGGGGGGAAGGGGAGAGAGAGGAGGGGCAGAGAGAGAGAGAGAGAGAGAGAGAACCTTAAGCAGGCTCCATGCCCAGTGCAGAGCTGACGAGGGTAGGAGAGCGGGGGGGGGGGGGGGGAGTGGCTCGATTTCACAACCCTGACATCAGGACCTGAGCAGAAATCAAGAGTCGGATGCCTAACAGACTGAGCCACCCAGGCACCCCCTTTTCCTTTCTTTTTTTTACTGAAATTACTAATTTTGTGAATTAGGCTCCATGGCTTAGGGTCCCCTTCCCTGTTCTGTATCGCTCTGCCAAAACCCTTAGACAAGTCAGACAAGCACAGATGTGCTGTCTGCCCTAAGATTAAGCACCAAACCTTGTCCTACAGCTTTGAAGGCAGGGACAGATTATATTTTAGACATTCTTGTACCCCTGGGGCCTGAAATATAAAAGACACTCAATTAAGATGTTTTGGTTTTGGTTAATTATTAATCATCAGATATGGATAAAAATTTTTCTGGCTATTGCCAAAAATCAAATTTACATTCAAAGGAAGATTTGCTACCCTTGGGGATATTGAAAAGAACTGAGGGCAAAGCCAACAAAAGGAGCTCCAAAGATGCTAAGTAAATATTGTATCACTTGCACAAGTGTGTTGTCTACTTTCTTTAGGGACTAGACCAACAGTGCTTCAAATATATAAGCTCCGTTATGTTTGTCAAAAGAACTAGTCTTATTATCCTATAACCTGGATCTCCTTAACTAATTGAAATCTTCCAAATAAATAAAGAAAAAACTAAGGTCCAAAACCAAATATGCTATTATTCATCAACATCTGCTCTTAAACATTTTCTTACTTTTAAAAACTCTCTAATCTAAGACTGCCAATCAATCACAGTCAAATGCATTAACCATGCCAAAATCTTAATCAGGTTTCAATCCTTTCCCAAAATTTTTCCATTAAGAGTTTCTCCAAACCTCTCTTAGTTTTAGATTATTAAGAACTATATTCATCTTTACTGTAAAAACAGCTTGAGTTTAAGTTTTAATACAACTTCTCCTACAGGAAATCATAAAAATCTCTAAATCTCTGCAACTATGAAAATAAATGTCTATATATCTTTCCAGTTATCCAAACCTGTTCCCTTTTTATTAGCAAACAGTATTTCTAGATATCATGGCAATATCTGTACCACTACAAAGATAGCAAAATCAAGTTTCCATCAGACCTCATTCCATAACCACAGTAAGATCTTTAAAAAAAAGCCAAACATACAATAAGAATCAATAGCTGAATTTAATTAACCGTAAAATGGATAAATCATCCAATCATGAGACACTGGGTCCCAAAGGACGGTAGGAGAAAAATAATCACAGATAAGAGAGATTGAGAGATATTTCAAATTTTAAAAGTATAAGCTAATTATAACTCATATATTATGAATGCCACACCTTAAATTCCCATGATCACATAGCAGTGATACTTAAACATGCTTACAATCGATAATTTGTGGAACCTGGTCCCTGTATACACAGATTCTAAGAATTCCGAAATATGAATTAAATTCTATGGGAAAGTTGCCAGTATCTGTTATTACTAGTGCTCATATTGAGCAAAGAAACACCACCCTGTTACTAACATACTACATCACTATATGAGTCACCTTAAAACAAGATTTTCCTCCTTTGTTTAAAAACAAGACAACCCTATACCAAGCAGCAAGTGATAAGGTGCAAGTTTAGACAACTTTACATTTAGTAGAAAACACCTGACAGCACTTGAAAAAAAGCATATTATTGCTCTTAGAGTTTTACTGTCTATCACTCTTATTTTATTTTTTTTTTTTTAGGTTTATTTATTTCAGAGAGAGAGAGAGCATGAGAGGGGTGGGCAGAGGGAGAGGGAGAGTGAATCTCCAGCAAACTTCAAGCCAAGCACAGAGCCCCACACGGGGCTCCATCCCAGGACCCTGAGATCACCACCTGAGCTGAAGCCAAGAGTCAGATGCCTAACCATTGCACCACCCAGGTGCCCCAACATTCTTATTCTTACTTTATAAGTTTGGATCCTCAAAAAAAAAAAAACATTCAGAGGTTGCATCCCTGCCTATTTTAACCTGCAAAATAAATACTTCCTCAGAAAAATGGGGATTCTGTTTGTCTTCCTATATTGCAATTTCTTAAACTATATTTATACCTTACCCTATATATGATTCATTATATTTGAGTGCTACAATCTGACCCAAGCAACTTAAGTCCCAAAGTATTTTAAGCAACAAATATAGTACAAAAAAGTACTTTTTGTCAGTGGTATAAGATCTTGTTGGACATATGTGTCAACACTGTGAAACAGATCACCAGTAACTATTTATGGGTCACTACAGCTTTAGTTGAAAATGTTTAACATCCTTAATGTTAACATCCTAACTCCTAGATGAATTTTACCATTAGGGTTTCCTAACATCTTAGATTCCACTTAATATCACTTTGCCTTTGGAAAACCTTTACATCATAAATTTGAAAGGAAGCAAAAAAATTTTGCATTAAAATAAAAATATTCTTTTTTCTTTAAGATTTATTTATCAGAGAGAGAGAGAGAACGCAAGCTGGGAGAGGGGAAGAGGAAGCGGGAGAGGGGAAGTCGACTCCTGGCTGAGTGGGGGCCCAACACGGGCTTGATCTCAGGATCCTGAGATCACAGCCTGAGCCCAAACCAAGAGTCGGATGCTTAACTGACTGAGTCACCCAGGTGCCCCAAAATAAAAATATTCTTTTTTTAAAAAAGATTTATTTATTTGAGAGAGAGAGAGAGAGAGAGAACACGAGAGTGAGGGGAGGGGCAGAAGGAGAGGGAAAGAATCTCAAGCAGACTCCCTGCTGAGCGCAGAGCCAGATGAGGGGCTCAATCACAGGACCCTGTGATCATGACCTGAGCCAACTAGAGCTGGACACTTAACTGACTGAGCCACCCAAGCGCCCCCACAATCAAAATATTCTTTAAAAACATTCTGTGTAAATGATATACTTCAAAATTTAAACAATAAAAAAAAAGAAAAGAAAATTAGCATATATTTTTTAGGTCATGTTAATTTTGGCCTATATTTAGAGACAGTTATGTTAGAGTTTTTCCTTGAAATACAATTAATAATCTTTGTTGTAATTCCTCAACAGTGACATTATTCCTTTATCTGTTTTAAGTTTTTAGCTGGTGTGACAGAAAAAAAAAATCTTCATTGGTCCATGTTGCACATCAGGAGCCTAGATGAGCCCTGGACAAATTCAATTCTTCATCCTCACACATCACATGCTGTACCGATGGTAAAATTAACAGCTACCATTTATTGAAGGCTTAAAAGGGCCAGGTTCTATGATGAGTATCCCATAAATAACTCTGGAGTTGCATCAAATGTGCATTTCATTTATGTTAATTTGATTATATGTGCTTAGAAGAGAGTAAATATGAAGGAAAATATAAGTTATGTTATGGTGCACATGATTTTACCTGCAATTACATTCAAGAAGTGCAAGTCACAGAGTGAGCATGAGATGGAAGAAACCGCATCCCCTCAGACAGTCTCAGTTACAAGTTGTATGCCCAAAACCATATATATTATTCTTCATGGGTGATTTAAGAGTTTTTTTCAGAGATAATTTTGACTATAATTTAGTTTTTGCCTTATATGCTAACTTTAGAACTCTACTAAGGTAGGACTAAACTGTGTCTCATTTGGTCTTCATAAAAACTCTGTGAGGTAGGTACAACGATTAACCCTATTTTACAAAAGGATTAACAGGTATAGAGATCATGCAACTTGCTTGACAGAGGTAAGATTCCAACTTGGGTCTTTCTGAATCCAAAGCTTCCACATTCAACTACTATGCTATATTGCAATATGCCCATTTTCCAGATGGGGCATGAGAGTCTCAGAAAGATCAAGCAAACTGGTCCAGTATCACTCTGCTAGTAAGTCTTTATACCAGGACATAAACTCAAGCTTTCTCATTTTAAGTTCGGCACTCTTTCCACATTACAAAAAAAAAGTCTCTTTTCCACCAGGTTATCCTAGAAACCTAATTAAACAACTAACTGATAGAAGCCAGGAGTGCATAGTAAATGGGAAAGAAAAAAAGTACTGTTATAAAGTGTTCACAAACTGGTGGCCCACAAGATAAATCTGGGCCACAGATAAGCTCTGTTCACCCCTCAAGATACATTCCTTTAAATCTTCATCAGTTGTTATGATAGACAAAGGCTGACAATAGCTATTGCAAAGATCCTTCTCCCTTGTTGCCACTCAATGATTAAGATGGAAAGTCATATACTTGCCTTCCTAGGCTCTCTTGCACCAAGGGGCGATCACGTAATTCTAGTTTCGGCCAGAGACTAAAAGAGAAGTCTGCTATGAATGGGGGGTTTGTTTCCAGGAAAACTTATGCTCTCCTAATCAAAGGTATAGCTAATTGCTGGCACCATACCTTTTACTCCTTCCTGCATCAAACATGGATATACTAGCTGGAGCTACAAGAGACATTTTTTTATATGGAGACAAACATAAAAATGGGAATCATTACATTATTAATGGCAGAACACAAAGTTATAAAGGACTTGGATCCTTATGATATTGTCGAGCTACTGAGTTGGTTCTGGAGTACGTATCTTGGACTTGTTAGATAAACCAGAAATATTCTTATGGTTCAAACTTGGTCTTTTGTTACTTGTAGCCAAAATAATTTCCAGCCAATTCAGTTGCCAACATTTAAAAAAATCAGGAGATTTCACATAACAATTTGCATCACTAGTGTTTCTTGAACTAGAAGATTTCACTGAGAACACTGGGTCTACACTCTTATTTGGTTACAATAGGCAGCCCCTGACAACAGAGTTCTCAGTCTCCAAATTACCACAGGCCCCATGTGGCCAGCTTTGCTAATTTTGTTCATCTGCTTAATCCCACTGCCACATTTAAATGTGTGATCTTCTGTATTACTTTTCAATGTATGTCTGGCCTAGAACCCAGGTAGTCACTTGAATGCCTACCATCCCAGAAAACCTCCAATCAACTACTACCAAAGATAGAATACAGGGTTTGTTTTTTTTTTTAAAGATTTTATTTATTTATTCGACAGAGATAGAGACAGCCATCGAGAGGGAACACAAGCAGGGCGAGTGGGAGAGGAAGAAGCAGGCCCATAGCAGAGGAGCCTGATGTGGGGCTCGATCCCATAACGCCGGGATCACGCCCTGAGCCGAGGGCAGACGCTTAACCGCTGTGCCACCCAGGCGCCCCAGAATACAGGGTTTTTAATACAGCAAAAACTCTCCTGAAACTGCTCAATAAATGAGTTACTCTAAACTTTATCCCTGGAGTCAAATTCTAGAAATTATCTAACAGTAAAATAAGGAGTTAGAGTAGTCAATTTTCCAGTTCTGAAATTCTGTGAAACCCTAGGAAGCAATATTTATGAATAAACCCTAAAATTTTGATAGTAATCAAAAGTCCAAGAAACCTCTTGAAGGAGTAGCAAAGAAATATAAAAACCACTGCATCCAAGATCCCTCAAACAAGAAACCGGGGTTGTGATTTTACAGTCTTAGCAGTAAGGTAAGCTTGCACCATCACTGCACATTACTGGTAAAAGATTTAGGGTTCCAATATCCAAATCAATTAAGCCAGAATCTCACAAAAATCTCAGAAGTCACAGATGGGGGATGATGATGTGGAACATTTCAAGATGGTTGTCATTAGGGAGAGCTAAATAATGTAGATTTTCACTAGAAGCAGTTCCAAGAAATGATACACATCTCAACTGCCAGAAGACTATTTCTTGTCAATTCCTTGGAAGATAATATAAATAAAGGCTGAATTGTTAAATATCACTCATTTGTGTCCACTAAGCATTAAATTTGGACATACCCTCAGCACAAAATTCACTGTATCTTTATCTGAAAAGAATTTTAATAGCTCTCATGGTAATTATAAATAACCACAAACTGCAGTTTTCACGATCTTCAAATGTACTTCGTTACACATTACTTCATTACCATTACAAAGATGGTTGTGTCCATTTCAATCCAGGGTATACAACTTCTCATAAAGTAACACATCTGAGAGTAGTACATACTGGGCACAATACAGTAAAGATGAAAATATGTCACCAAAAATAAATATGCTTTGGAAACCAAACTACCATAATCTTTTTTTTTAGAGAGATTTATTTATTTATTAGAAAGAGAGAGAGAGAGAGAGCAGAGGGAGGGGGAGAGGGAGAGAGAAACTCTCAAGCAGACTCCCAGCTGAGCCTGGAGCTGGATGCAGGGCTCAATCTTACGATCCTGCGATCATGACCTCAGCTGAAATCAGGAGATAGACACTTAACCAACTGACCACCCAGGGGCCCCCATCATAATCTTTTAAAATTAAGTATTTATGTAATACTGTGCAAAAAGCAAAGAATTAATCTACTTAACAACAATAATCACTAGCAGTATGTGAACGGCCACTATGCCATAGTGCGAGACACTGTACTAAGCATTTAGTTATTTCACAAAAGTCAACAATAATTCTGTAAGATAAGGGAACTGAAACTTAGAAAGGTGATTTGCCCAAAGTCTACACTTAGTAAGTGGAAGAGCTGGGATTTTAACTCCAGAATCTGAGTCTAGATCCTAAAGCCAATTTAACCACTTTGCCATAATGCAGCCTACTTCCTTGAGAACAAGTACATAGACAGAGAGGGGAAACTGCCCTTCTGGGTCTGGATTTGGCAGGAAAGAAACATACTGAATGAGGGCCAGTGTATAAAATAGTTTTTCTTCAGAGGAATATAATCAAGAAAGGTTTAGCAGCATTAAAAAAAAAAAAAGTCTCATTATTTCATTATCACTGTCACATTACCTAATAATCTTAAAGAAATTCTGCTCTCGACTTCCAAAATGGTATTTCAGAAAGTCAGTAATAAATCAAGTAAAGTAGGCAAAAAGCAAAATGAGGAAAGAGAACTTAGTAATTTTAGGGAGGAGTTAAAAAATAACTATCTTACAAGGCAAAAAAATTTTCTCTACCATTGACCCACACGTTTTCCAAGAACATTTCTGTGTATTCAAATATTTTCCAAAAGCAACTGTCCATTTCAATAATTTCTCCTTCATCTTTGAATTTAGGAGCATATACGATCTAATTCTATAATAGGTTTCACTCTGGAGTCTACACAACTATTGCAGAAAATTATTTCTAATTAGAGAATCACTATTACGGTATTTCAGAAATGTGAGCAACAAATAAAATACAGAATAAAAAAGTACAAAATCAAATGGGATATTTCAGTACATCAGCAGAATGAAGAAAGAATAAAACACAGAACCTCAATTTTCTAAATCACGTGTTCAAAAAAGAAGACAACTTGTTTTAAAAAGCGTAAACTGTACTAGTCGCTTAAATGATATAAAGTCTTGTGCACAGTGGGGCTTAATAAATGTTTGCAAATGAGTGCAATCCAATAAAGTGAAAAAAATCTATGAGAAAAAGAATAAGCCTGGGACCTGTTAAAACACAGTCTTCCTCTAAGTGCTTTGAATCACCTGAAAGGACAGCTGGAAACAAAGCAAAGACTAATTTGGTGAGCAACATCTCTATTTCTAACTTTTGGCTGACTGGCATTCTGAACAAGCTCATGCAGCACAGAGGTTCAAATCTTCCTGTGTCTTAAGTATAGTCACTAGAGCCTTCTATAAGACCATTTCAAACACACAAGACTTAATGGTTTTAACAAAATTCTCTCAATCTTTAAAATCTATTGGATTAAAGTTCTATAAAACAGTGCTTAAACGGAAATCAAATATTTTCTTTCTCCTAAAAGCTCTATATTTAATTTTCAAGATCTATATCCTGCAAAAATGTTTTGTAAGCAAGTAGAGGAGTTCCTGGATTTTTCAGCCACATCTTGCCTAACCAGACTTCCTTTACAGTCAGTATAGTTTCCTTTGAAGTTTAATTGAAAACCACAGAATCAGCATAAAAATGCTCAGAGTTGATAAAGTTGCAGCTTGTATAAGACAGATCAAGAAGACGAATCAAAATATTGTGCTCATAGAAAATTTAGGGCAATTTTTTTCAGTACTCTCTCAAGGAAGAAATAGGTTGTTTGTATTTTCTAATGGGGTTCAATAATAAAAACTATAATCAAAATGTAGCCAAGGTCTGAACCAAAGACCTCTTGTTAGATCATATGTGACTTCATTCAGTTGGTTTAGAATTGCATTTTCTAAAAGCTGCATTCAATTTCAACTGCCAACTGTTTGGTATAGCTGAATTAGACAGATCATTCTTCTCACCTATTGTTTCTTAGTACAAAGATATATTTAAACCCATGAATACATTCAATGTCCTCAAATTCTCTATATTTAAAAAAATATCAGTAAATTTCTGTTCTACTTTGCCACATGATTTATAGTCTCAATCATTAAAAACACCAACACATTCAGTCTATTATTTGACTCTACAAACTAAGATGACCACCTGCAATGATCTGTCTTACCATACAGCAGAACATCCAGTAGATTAATATGCTACTAAGCATGGCCTAGTGAATTGATACGCTCCCAAGGGAAGGAGATTTTTAAAGATTACATTTGAATTAATCATTTTGTATGGTGCTCCAGGGTCATTACAAAAACATACACAACATGCTTTGCCATGGAAACTGGGACTCCCTGATTTAAAAAATAAAGCTCTTACTGAGTAAAAAACTTTAAAAAGAAAGAAAAAAGATATAGAGAAACTAAGTTATATTGTCATAAAGCTCCCCATCAAATGTGTGTTCTAATGAAAATTTGCTTAATAAACCGTAAATCATCATCATTATAAAAACAATTACTCCATGAGTGCATGCTTATTTGGTGCCAGACATAATGTAAGGCATTCTCACATTTAATGTTTATTTCTGTGAAAGAAGTACTATTATTACCCCTATTTTACAGATGGGCAAACTGAAGCATAGAACAGTTAAGTGGTCTAAGTCTAGTACATTGTAAAGCCAGGATTCAGATTCAGGCAGATATTTTCCAGACCCCACACTCTTAACCACTATAGTGGACTGCTTCATGTTGCTATAGGTATTTGAAGCCTAAGAAGAGAGAAATGAAAATACCATTACGGCTTCCCCACCATATGGTCTATTAGAATCACATTGTAGATACTATTTTTTTCGAAACCACAATCGCTTTCTCAAACTCCAAAGAATCAATGAACTTCCTTAGGAGATTAAGATACGTTATGAGATGCTAACATGCGGTTCATTTAAATTTTTGCCTGAGATATACTAAGCATCATACTTGTGAAGTGAGGGCTCTCCCAAATTGTTGCTGTTTTTATAAAAATGTCTGCAGCAATAATTGGAGAATCACTGCTCCAATAACTGAGTTGCACAAAGATGTCTTTCCTTAAACTTTAAAAAATATAATTTCATACATTCCCCTGTCTGAAGCAGTAGAAAAGAGGTTGGATTTTTTTTTTCTTTAACTAGGGCAAGGTATGGAGCTGGGAGAGGAAGAATAGGCGAGGGGCAAGGTAACAACCACAAACACACATTTTCCAAAGATAGAAGAATCTTGAGTATCTGGCTACCATGCCTTAGATAGCAATGTCTTACAATAACCACCCTGTAGAAAAAAAACTGTCTTCTAATTATGAATGGAACTGAAAGGGATTAATATTTTGAAGTAAATAACACATCTTTAATTTTTTTAGTGGCGAAGATCTTTTGCTCCTCCGTCTTTCCCTATTACTCTGTTCCACATTCCCTATCCATTATCCCCTTTGGAAATGATATCTTTTTCCCTATACACACTTGATTTTGCCTCTCCTACTGCACTCACTATACCACTTTTATCAGTTATACGTGCTTACTTTATAGCTGCCTTCCTCCGCCAGACCTGTAAATTCTAAGACCAGGATAATGCCTTATATCAACCCACAGTGCTTCAGAAGGTTCTTAGATGATTTATCAATTACTAAGGCATACACAGCAAAATGACACAAATCACAGTGATTCAAACTGAAGCAGGACACATGAAACAAAACGAGAAAAAAAAAAAAAGGAAGAAATCAAACAGCACCCAGACAGACTAACTCTTAACACCCAGAAGATAATTTAGTCTAGTAATTGGTCTTTGAGTAGACAACCAAAGCTTAAATACCAGCTCTGCCACTCCAAGTTAGGGGAGTCTAGACAGCTCTCTGAAAATCAGTTTCTTCATCTGCAAAATAGGAACAATAATAGTACTCCTTCAAGTGGTTGTTGTGTTGCCTGTTTAACACTGAATCTAGTGTCTACAGAACAGCAAACACTTGAAACATGGTAGCTGTTAGGACAGTTATACTTTAAGGTTTCTTGCCCCTAATCATAAATTTTAACAAATTCACTTTAAAGGAAAGCCAACAGAATATACACACTATATGAAAGGTAAAAGTAACAGCATAGATGTTATAATTCAGAAAAATTATGTTTACTTCTCCAGCCCTATTTTCTGCACTTTGCAAGGCATGAGCACTGTACTGCTTGTGGTTCTCAGTGTACATCTGCCATTTCTAAGCCCTGTGCTTTAAATTCATGCTTAAGAATGCTCCCTTTCTGGGCGCCTGGGTGGCTCAGTGGGTTAAGCGTCTACCTTCCGCTCAGGTCATGATCCCAGGATCCTGGGACTGAGTCCCGCATTGGGCTCCCTGCTCTGTGGGGAGTCTGCTTCTCCCTCTGCCCCTCCCCTCTGCTCATGCTCTCTCTCTCTCTCAAGTAAATAAATAAAATCTTAAAAAAAAAAAAAAAGAATGCTTCCCTCCCTCCTGCTACTCACCCCCAAGCCTCTGTTTGCTGGCCAACTCCCACTCACTCTCTAAGGCTCAACTAAGAAATCCTTGCTGGCCTTCTTTGTCTTCCTCAAGGCTTCTATCAGAGATACAAGTAATCACAAGTAATCTGTGACTACTACACTGTACTCTAATTACTTTTTTAATACTGATCTTCCACTTATACTCTAAAAGCTTCCTGAGGCCAGGGACTAACTGGCTGCTGGATCCCCAATCCTGGCATGAATGAGTAAATAAGTAGGTTATCTCCAGAACTGAGTATAGTACAGGATACAAAAAGGTACTAAATTACTTCTTTAAAAAAATTATATCAAACAGATCCATAAAAATTAGGCTGGAACACAGTATACTACCATTTGTTTCTAAGCATATTCTCTCCTACTCAGTCAAGTGAAATATTATCCATTTTCAGGAAATCTTAGGAACCATGGGACCTCTCACTACATTTCAGAGCCAAGACCACCTCACCAGACTTTCTCTTGACAAACAGGAAAATGAAGGACACTGTGAACAGCAGCTATGCCGCTGAGCTGGGCAAGAAAATGCAGGGCAGTCTGTAAAAGTATATGAAAAGGACTCAGTGCTGAGAACCAGAGGAGAAGAATGGATGGGGTTACCTGAACAAAATAGCACTCATTAAATATCTGCTGATTAACAAGAATCTTTGAGTCTCTCCCATGTACACTTGACTTCTAGCAGATTTCAGATTGGTAACAGGTCTTATCAATAATCACACAGAGTTTTTAATATGAGAAATAGTTTCCTTACTATAGTTAAGTTTTTTGAATGAACAAATAAGTGAAAAACATGGACATGTGAATGCCTACAATGGGCCAGGCAATGTGAAGCCAACAAAACACCAGGCATTTAATGGAAAACAGTAAAGCCCTAAGCTGCTGGTACCAGCGACGGTATTTAATGGTGCTATATATATAGGAAGGCAGTATGGGCTCTGCATGGTGCCTTTTTCAGACTGGGCATAATCTAGAATCTGCTCCCTTTCTTTTTTTTTTTTAAGATTTATTTATTTATTTGATGGGGGTAGGGGCAGAGGGAGAGGGAGAGAGAGAATCTCAAACAGACTCCCCGCTGAGCTGGATGGGGGGGGGGGCTTCATCTCAAGATCCTGAGATCATGACCTAAGCCGAAATCAAGAGTCAGTAGCTTAACCCACTGAGCCACGTAGGTGCCCCTGTTCCCTCTCACTTAAAGCTTGATAGAAATGAGAAGAGACCTGAATATACCTTTTGATTACCAAAGGACTGCTCTTACTCTTCCCAAGGCACTTGAGTCAAATTTTAAAACCTAAGCTAGTTGAAGCTTACTGTCTGTCCATGCAACTAAATGAATACTAAATAATATGTATTAAACTAAACTAAACTCCTGTGGGAGTTTAGCAATGGAACTTCAATGGAACACATTTTAGCTTATAACACCAATTTAGTATTTCCCATAGGTGGGATTACACACCATTAGAAAAATAAGCGATTGTTTCATAAAATGAACTGAGACAAGTTGTTAACTGTTTGGAACAAAATAAGTTTAATATTTACCTCATACCATGTAGTAAAATTAATTTCAGATGATTAAAGTTAAATATAAAAATAAACTATTAAAAAACAAGAAAATAAAGGTGAATATATCTCTACTGATGGAAAATTGAACTAAGTAGAAAAACAATGGAAAACATACACACACAGACTTTGGATTGATGGTTTTAAAATTTTTTTGATGGCATTAAAATTTTTTAAATGTTTATATATCCATGAACAAAACAAACCAAATAAAACAAAATGGCAACTGAAAAACCAAAGCAAATGTCCAATATAATAGAAAAAGGTTAATATTCTTAGTGTATAAAAAATATTTACAAGGGGAATCTGGGTGGCTTAGTCAGTTGGGCGCCGGACCCTTGGTTTTGGCTCAGGTCATGATAAATCAGGGGAGCCTCGCTGGGTCAGTCAGTAAAGCATGTGACTCTTGATCTTGGGATCATGAGTTCGGGCCCCACATTGAGTGTAGAGATTACTTCAAAAAATATTTACAAATCAATATGGCAAAAATAACTCCATGGAGAAAGTTGAGTTAATCACATGAATGACTTACAAAACAGGGAATATAAAACATATAGTAGCAAATATTTGAAAAAAAAATGTTTAACCTCTGAAAAAAATGTAAATTAAAATGATAAAATCCTAGTGGTGAAGGGAAAGGCTTCTGGGGTTAGACACCAGGCCTATAATCTTGGGCAACTCATTTTACTTCTCTGAGCCTCAATTTTCTTTTTTTTTTTTTTTTAAGATTTTATTTATTTACTTGGGAGGGGGGAGATTGATCAAGAAGGGGGAGTGGCAGGCAGAGGGAGAAGCAGGCTCCCCGCTGAGCAAGAAGCCCAATGTAGGACTCGATCTCAGGACCCTGGGATCATGACCTGAGCCAAATGCAGACGTTTAACCAACTAAGCCACCCAGGTGTCCCTTAGCCTCAATTTTCTTTGTAAAACAGAGATAATAATAATACCTAAACCACAGGAGTGATGTAAAAATTAAATAACATAATGCATGTAAAGTACTCAGCATAATGCCTGGCACATGATAAGTGTTCAATAAACAACAGCTCTTATTATAATAAAGAAAATGGGTGATGATGATGATACTCAGGGCTGATGAGGGTGCAGTGGAGCCAACATCTTTATGCACCTGACCCCTGATATATTTCAGACTTTGTCAACAAAGTTTGAGTCAACCTTTCTGGAGGACAATTTAGCAATATGTACCCAAGTCATATTCTTTAGGCTTCTGAAAACAAAAATGTTTAAAAACAATGGAAGAACTCAAAATGGAAAAGTCTGCTAAATAATACCATATTCATCAATTCATCATCTGTTGATCCACATGTCCAATATTACTGACCCTGCTTAAAGGTTAGGTGGGGAGATAAGCAAACAAACAAGTGCATTAAGGAGATAAGAGCCACTATGGGTAAGTATAGGGTGCTATGGTGCGCAGAGAAGGAGCACCTACCATAGTCTGAGAGTGGAGTCAGGGAAGCTTCCCAGAAGAAGCGACATTTAAGCTGGGACCTGAAGGATGAGTAGGAATTAGTCAGGTAAAGAGATGAAGAAAAAGTGTTCCAGGTAAAGGGAACAGCATGTGCAAAAGCCTAGAGATCAAAGGGAGCGTGGCATGTCAGCTTGACAGAGCAGTGTGCAAGGCAGGAACTTGGGAAGAGACAAGGATGAAGAGGTAAAGCAAGGTTTGGTCATTAAAAGTCTTGCTAGCGAAACTCTGGAGTGTAGACTTTATTCTAAGAGCAATACAAACAATTAAAAAGCAATTAGTGCTAAGAAAGAGTCAATATTCGTAATATATCAAGAGGATACACAGGTTGAAAAGAATGAACAAATAGCTCATAAGATGGAAATACAGGATTGCAGTGAAGGTTGCACAACTCTGTAATACAGTTTTACTAAAAATCACTAATTGTACAATTATAAAACGGGTTTATTTTAGGCTTTGTAGACTATTCCTCAATAAAACTATCTTTTAAAAAGTTAACAGAAATGCCTATTAAACATCTGAAAAATATTCAACTTGTCTAGTAATAAAATATATAAGACCAATGAGGTATTATTTTTTATCCTTGAAAATTACTGATTATATATGAAATGAGGATATCCAATGTTAATAAGGCTAGGAGAAATGAATGTTATGCTGGTTGAAATAAATGTTAATTGGAACAACCTTTCTAGAAAGTATAAATATGCAACAGGACTCTTAAAATTGTTTATACTCTGTGATCCAGTAATTATATTTCTTGAAATCTTAACAAATGTAATATTTATGCCCAATGATGTTCACTGCAATGTGATTTATAATAGCAAAAAAAAAAAAGTTGGGAAAAAAACAGATGTTCAACAATAATGGAATGGTTAGGATGAGTTATAACTGCCCACTGCAGCCATTTAAGTGATATTGGCACATGGATAGATATGTATCTATGATATTTACCAAACTTTAAAAGAACCAAATATATAAAATTATACAGACAGCAGCATTTCAGCTATGTAAAATATATATACAGTTGTATAGCACATATCTTTCATTCTCTTTTCTGTGCTTTTCTGTATTTTCCAAAATTTCCTACATTGACCATGTATTATTTCTATAGTGTAAGAAAGTTTCTAAAGCTGTCTTCAAAAAATTAAAAAGCATCACTTCTAAGCATTTATACTTCGGACAAATCAATTTCATATTTGCTATGGTTTTATTTTCTCTGTCTGGGAGAAAGATGTGGTCATATTTGAATATATATAAAATATATATATAATTCAATAATATCTCATTTATCCAGCATCATATATGGAAATGAATTTCCCCAACTAAAATGTGCATCATAAGTTTCAAAACTTCAGTGAAACTTGGATGGATATCTATCTCAAAATACAAATCACTCAATCCTGACTGCTTAAATGAAGACAAAACAAGATGAAGCCTTATTATGATTATTCAGGGTCATCATTATGACCACATAATAGTAGCTCTGAGGGACCACCGCGTCTTAGAGAGGGATTTGTCCTTACATTAAATAATCCATACTACTAAATTTTTCTTATGCCAGCTATTTATAAATCATCTTCTTCCTCCCTTGCTATAAAACCATCAGCTATCATTTCCTAGAACTGTAAGCAGCCTGTTTTTTGCAGCACCTGCCACACTTTACATTCCTATTTTGCTGTTGATAATCTACTTAGAGTAAGAAAAACTAAATATCCAAATTTTAAGAATTATGTGTAAACTAAGAGATAATAGGCTTCAAATAAGGGTATCACCTAAAAATGATTTGCACAGACCTAGGTGATTCTGTTCTAGTTAAGGTTACAATATAAATGAGCTGCAAAGAGTATGAGTTCTCGATTGCATCTTAAGTCTTGGTTCCTTTACTATATTGGCAGTCAAGTTCTCAGGATAGGAAACTCATATGCTGTTTCACATCATGGAAAGAGATGTGGATCAGGAGCCAAGGCACTTAGTTCTAGTGCAGTTCTTACACTAACCAGTTTTATAACCTTCAGAAAATCTTTTAACCTTGGTACCTGTTCTGCATAACTTATGAGGCTCTCCTAGATTTAAATTAGATCACAAACACAAAAACACTCTGAGAAGTATAAAGCACTACACAAAAGTAAAATATTTTTATGGTATTTCACTGTGTTTATATGACCATGGATCAACATAGGTACATTCAGAAAATTTCATAACAGAAAGGAAAGAAAGAGATAATTCTTAAATTGCCTATTAATTAGGAAACATCTATTATCTTAGAAGAACAATACATTCCAAAGTTGGCATCTCTGATTCCTCCTCCCCTATATCCAAACAGTTTCCAGGTCCTTTGTGTTTTCTCTGTAATCCCTCACATCTGTCCTTTTCTTTCCATTACCACTTCACATCCCCAGTTTAGGCCTTTATTATCGCACATCTGTAAGAGCCTCTAACTGGCTCCACTCCTGGCCTCCCTCTGCCTCTCTCAAACCCCTCTGGCCAACAGCTGCCAGATCAATTTTCTTAAAACACCACTGTGATCATATCTGCTCAATAACCTCTTTAGACTCTCCATTACTCTCCCTATCAAGTTCAAACTCCTGAATTCAGCAGTCCCTGTGCAGTCTCAGCTTCCTCTTCACCTTTATCTCTTACTACTCTTCCAAAGAAATCCTTCCTCAAACTGGTCTAGTTAAGTCCTTCAGATATGCCTTGTGCTTTTCTGCCTGTAAATTTTGGCAATACAGCTTCTCTCCACCTGGAATACTATTTCCCAGGCCCTACCCCAGCCTATAAATATTTCTCCCTACTTCAAGGCTGACGTTGAATCCACCTACTACATGAACGTCTCTTTGATTACCACAAAGGAAAAGATGGAAGATTCTAAAGTTAAATACATCTTCAACAGCTGAGGGACACACGTCACATTTCTTAATAGCTCTTTACCTCAGTTTCTTCATCTGTAAGACAGGGATAATAGCAATTTCCTTCGGACATAATGTGAGGAATAAATGAGTTAATTCACATAGAGCACTTGGCATGATGCCTAGCATAGACAAAAACTCAAGAACTGTGAGATATTGTTATTAGTGCTCTTACTATTAGTGAATTTATCTTAACGTGAATTCAGACAATACTTATGGCCATTACTAACTAGCTGTTCATGTACATATAGTATCATTTGCTTCACTCTTTTTCTACCCTCTCATCTCATATTTGTTGTTCTTCCTATTCCCCTCCCAAGATTACATGATACTGATACACGGGACCCATGTCTTATACACCTTACTATCTGTAATAATCACTCATACCCAGTAGATGATCAATAGATTTGTTTAATCCCCAGTGAATGAATATTGAAGACAGTATTAAAATGCCATATACCACTATAGTGAAAAAGTAAAATAAAATGCTTAAAATTATTAATTAAAAAAACCTAAATTTCCAGTATCACAAAACTAAATCTCTCCTTTCATGATTCTCTAGATTTTTTTTTTTTTGCTCTGTTTCACCTTTAAAACAAAGAACTCAACCTGTTCATGCAACAAGAGATATAACAGCAAATATATGTAGGTCAGACAGCAGCCAAATATTGGAACACAAGAGCCATAAGACAACTCAGCTGTACATAGCTCTGGATGAAGTGAAATAGGAAGACAATTTAAGGGGAAAGGTAACTGGCTCATCAGTCATACAAACACACACACCCACACCCATACACACACCAGTCCCAGGATTCCTTTACACCCAGGGCCACATATAAGCAGCTGAAATAACCAGGCTATTATAGCAAGTAGATGTAGAAATATCAATCAGTTAGCTCATCAACTGAGCTTACCACATGATCAATTTAATTACCTATCTCAAGAGTGGCTATTAACATACCTCAATATTCTAATAATTAAGGTTTGGCTAATTAAGTCATATCAAGTAGATATGGCCTTACTGTATACTAATCATTCATCTCAAGAAACTTGGTATGATGACTTGATATATGTATGTTATTATCATAGAATAAACTATTTTTAACAATGCCCAGGAAAATGATGTTACTATAATACTGGTTTCTAGTGCATCTGCATGACTCCACTAACTGCTGCTTTCTCAGGCAAAATCAGTCCTGGTGACCACCATCCTCAAAGGGTTTACCAGTAGAGAGAAGTAAGACGGTTTGATGGAATATTAACTTTCCAAAAACTAGCACAAAATACTACATAAAAATAAGTTTATTAAGTTTCTATCCATAAGATACTTGTTTTCAGAGGACTCTAAAATGTTTTACCAGCTTTGAAGTGCAACTATTGTCAAATCACAAAATCTTAAGAGTTGGAAAAAGCCTTAGAAGTTCCCCACTGAAGGAATTCTTTATACTAACTTCCAGGCAAAAGGTCCTTCTTTGAATACGTTAAGCAATGGACACTCACTATTTTTGAAAGGCAGTCCACTTTACTGTTACAAAATTCTTCCTTACAATCATTGGAAATCTGCCTCCCTGAACTTTTACCCAAAGATCATAGTTCTGCTCTCTGGAACAATACAAGTTAACCTCCGACATATAATCAATTCCAGAATTAGGATATAATTGTCAATTTGGTCACACAAAATGCAAAATAAAGCTCAGGGGAAAAAAAAAAAGAAACCACTACGATACAAAACAAAATTTTGAAATTCAGGAAACTATGTTGAAATCACCGTATTTTCAAGCTATCAAAGCCCACGCCTCAGTGAACATACAAATATTAAGAACCACCTGATGTTTTACAGTGGAAGGTAGTACAGTGTTTACTGAATACCTTTTGGTAACGTGAAATTACTAAATCCACCAACACAGTTTTAAAAATTACAATTCTGTAGGAAGTTCAAGACGGTTTTTCCAATTGCTCATATTTTCATTCTATTTCCTTCTAAAACATCTGCATGTTTTTAGAATAACCCACTTCGCCCCACTGG
Organism: Ursus maritimus; assembly: GCF_017311325.1. Lineage (NCBI taxonomy): Eukaryota > Metazoa > Chordata > Mammalia > Carnivora > Ursidae > Ursus > Ursus maritimus. Next base: position 42,361,864 of record NW_024424897.1, read on the forward strand.
CGCAATATTTCATGTATTTATTTTTAATATTTTATTTTTTTAAATAAATATATGTTCAAGAATAAAACCGAAAAGCATAGGGTGTAAAGGAGTGGGGGTGGGGCTAGCAGGGAAGTCAAAGACGGGCCCAGCAGGAAAAGGCTGGTTACTGGGTATTTTCCTTCTGGAAGCATGCTTCCCTGGCATAGGCATCTGAAGTAAGGAGCCATACAAACACGACCCAAGAACAAGAACGATCATGAGCAGTGAGTGTAAGGCATTAATGTCTGTAAGATGTAAATGAATTGGCACTGGTCAAGCAGCGCCAGATGCTTCAGGACCTCTTAGAGGAAAGGTAAGAGGTCCAGGAAGCAGAGACCACAGCCACCCTCTGCGGGAGGGAAAGAGGGAAGAAACGAAGAGTAACTACGAGCTCAGCAGTCCAATGAAGCCCGAACAGTACCGGAGCACAAGAAATACGGCAAGTGACTAGGGGGAAGGCACACACCCCGGAGAGCCTGAAGAAGGGGTTGCAGTGTGTGAATACAGAACGGGTCCAAGAAACGGGTGTGGGTAAGAGGCTGTGGTGTGTATAAGGGGCAACGCAGGAGTCCCACAGTCCTCTCCCTGCAGCAGAGCAACAGAGGGTACAAGGAAGGGGGAGGGTGAAAAGCAAGAATGACTCATTCCCGAAAGGAAGTGTTCAAGCCATAGGAAAGCATGCCACGGGGGGGTTCAGGGCGAGGACTATGAAAGCCAGGTGCCCCCAGTGATGGGGGCAAACCCCAACGTCCCGTAGTTCCCGTAGCTCGTCTTTAAGATGGGGTGTGTGGGGGGTTCGCGGCAGCCGAGTGCCAAGGCCTGGGAAGCGGCGCGGCGCGTGCGCAGTGGCGCTCGGCGGGACCCGCTGAGGCAAAGCGGAGCCGCAGTGACAGAAGCGAGCGGAGCGGCCGCCGGGTGGGACTCACCGAGGCGCAGGGGCTGGAGGTGGTGCTGGGGGTAGGCGACCGCTGGACCGTGACCAAAGCCATCTAGGCGCTGCTAGGTTGTTCCGGGCAGGGCATTCTTGTCCTGAGTGTGGGGGGCGGGAGGGTGACGGAGCCGGGATGGGGAAAGGGGTGTGGGATGGGGGTGAGGGGAACGGGGAGGAGGAGGAGGCCGCGGGAGCGGCCGCAGGCTCCGTACCCACCACCGGACTCTCGCCTACTGACGCGCCGAACGGGCGGCGGGCGGGCGGGCGGGCGGTTCGGCAGCAGCGGGGCACAATGAGCGCTCCCAGTGCGCAGGCGCCACCTGTCAGCAACCGCCTCTCCCCTCGGCGCGCGCCGCCGCCTCGCCGTAACCCTTGAGTTGCCGGAAGCCGGCTGGGTGTTTGCGTCTCCGGCCGCCGCCCCTTCCCGGGTTTCTTCCTTTGCTCTGGAATCGCGCGGTTTGCCAGCGTGGAGAGGCAGTGAGGTGGGATGGGGGGAGGGGCCCTGGGCCGGGGGGACGCTGGAATCCCCACTCCTGAGAGACGACTATCTTATGAGGTGGGGGCGCACAGCGTAACCGGTCTTAGTGAAAGGAAACTGAGGTGAAATTCCTGAGGCAAACGCGTTGTCTGGTGGGAAAGGGCTCCGCCGGGTTTCAAAGGCTTTCTCTAGGCGGGAGTGAGATTTACTGGACTGGAGACCCTCTTGGCGGGACCAGACACGAGTTTTTCCCCTTTTGCCCCGGTTCTCGGGGGCTTTTTCTGAACTTTACCACCCTCTGCCTCAGAGCCCCTGTTTTATGATGAGACTTTATGAAAGAAAGAAAGGTTTTTAATTTTATACCCTGGCAAGCTTCAGGGTACCCCTCACGCTTCCTCTATTACCCTGGCCTCGGTCTAAGGACTCATTCATTATTCCTAAGGTGGAGAGAGGCTGCATGAGCCCGGGAGGCCGAGAAGGCTGGGCTCACGAAGTTATAAGGGTCCAACCTGCTATTTACCTCCCACTTGCTTCCTGCTGGGAAGAAATTCTCTTAAATAGGATTTGCTCCTTGAGATTCTTTTCTCCTTTCGGCTCTAGATTTTATTATTGCATAGACATATGTGAAATGTAGATTATTAAATATTTTAAAGGAAAATACTTTTCTAAAGGATAAACCGTCAGCAGACTATAAGCCAAGAAAGTAATGAAAAATCAAGATTAAGGTGGGGGGGAATCTCATTATGCAAATGCCATTGATTATTTACACAGAGAGAGTTGACAAAGCTATTTCTCAATTTGAGGGATACTCTGGAATATACCACCATACATATCAAAGCTGTAGAAAACACATTAAGCAGTTTGCACTTATTAAAGCCTCCTCCTTCTGTTGTCACTCAAACTCTCTTGGATCTCATTGCTTTCTTTAAACTGACAGGGCTGTCGTGAGCTCTTTCTGGCTGCTGTATGGTTAAGTGCCACTAGAGCCCTCTGTGCTGAGCCTTTGTTCTCTCCCTGGGGCCCTGCGGTTGAAATAATTAGCGGGGAGTTTCCATCAAGAATCAGACACTGAGGGTCCCTGTACTGTACAGTCCTGTATAGAATGAATTGCTGAGAAGCCAGCTGGTAGGCTTTTGCCCCCTGGTGGTGGTGAAGAGTGCCTGCGAGATAAAATTAAACAAAGATGTATGGTTCACCGATTAAACAATCTGTTTTTTTCCCCAGAGCTGCGTAGTAAACAGGAAAAGACAAGACAAAGTTCAGAAATAAGAACTTTGAACCAATGCTTAGAAGACCAAACAGGAAGTTATATGCATAGCTAAGAAATTTACATAGCTGAAAGCTGAATGAACTCAGATAAATGAAACGGGGTTTAGAAATAAAAGTATTCTAGAAAAGGTATTATACAAATCTATAGGTTTTAGTAATATACTTGTATGTTACTTTTCTTAGTGACTCGGGGATAGCAACACTGATTATCTACTTTTGTGTAGCAACATAATATTAAGAAATTCTTTTGGCAGATGACTTAATTCCATTAACCTTAGAGTGGGAAAGATCACTACATAGGAGTCAGAAGACCCGGCTTCTAACTCCAACTCTGTGAAACCTTAGGCAAATGGCTTAAACTTTCTGAGCGTTAGTTTCTACAGTGGATCACAACTCACAGGATTCCTGTGATCAAATGAGATAATGCATGGTAAAGTACGGTATAAACTATAAAGCCCTGTGTGTAGTTAAGATAACTTTATTATTCTCTAAAGTTTGTTCCAAGTTCAGTCAGCTTTTTTTTTTTGAGTGTACCCTATGTGTAAAAAATAGCATCAAGCAAAAAGGGAATAAAAAGGACTTAAAAAGACATGATTCATACCTTTTCTTAATAGTAAGAGAAGTAGTTTAGTTGTGAAGACATGTCTCATCTGTAGGCAAATACAGAAGATCTTTGTTAAACATATCTGAGGTGATAAAATCCTGGTCAAAATTAGGATTATAAAAAAATTGGAATTAGGGTCACCTGAGTGGCTCAGTCAGTTAAGTGACTGCCTTCGGCTCAGGTCATGATCCCAGTGTCCTGGGATTGAGCCCCTCGTGGAGTCTGCTTCTCCCTCTCCCCCTGCTCATGTGCTCTCTCTCACTCACTCTCTCTTTCAAATAAATAAAATCTTTTAAAAAATTGGAATTATAAAGTACCCAGATTCACATAAAGTTTATTTGTATCAGGAAGTTAATTTATTAATTTACAGAGGAAATAGCTCTTCCTGGTACATTTTTAGGAAACGAAGATGTTGAGATTACTGGTGCATGTTCATTAATCACCATTAGTTAAGAAAATATTGAGTATGTATTATATGCTACACACTGTTTTAAGAACAAAATAAAAGTCTATCTTTCAGAGGCTCAAAACCTATTAGGGAAAAACACACTAAATAATGACATAATGGCTTAGTGGTACTGTGGTTTCAGTCACCTTTCCTAGGCCCCCAAGGGGGATACATATACAGGAGAAGCGTAGGTATGTACAAAGTACTTTAGAAACACAGAGGAAGAGGTCGGGCAAATGTACATTTTATGATATTGGCTTTCAGGCTTTGGTTGCAGAGCTAGATTACACGTGAGCATTTGAAATCTATGCTCTCTGCCCCATTTATACCTATTCTTCCCTGGACTCCGCCCTGGTTCCTACTTGGTCTTCTTTTGATCTGAGGGAGGAAGTATCTACTTCTAATAGAGAAAAGACCCTAGAATCCTCTTAGTATGTTAGTTGAATTTGAGAAGAGAGACCAAGAACAGGGTTCCCAAAAGAGGGAGCCAGAGAAGTCCTCCTAGTTCTATTTATAGCACCGTTATTCTTCCCACCTGTGATAATGGAGGCCTACTTGTGCCATTGGAATTCCTTTAACCCTTGTATCATCACTTCTTCAGGGGTGAAATTATAGGGGAACTTTGGAAATTCTTGAGATCAGTTGTTTCTTAAGCTTTGAGAACTTGATGAAAACTATTAACTCTCCAGAAAGATATACTTGCATATTCACTGAATGTGCACTCACTGAAATCCATTGAGAGACCTCATGTTAAGAATCCTGATCTGGTTTGTAACACCTTAGATGAACTAGAGGGTATAATGCTAAGTGAAATAAGTCAATCAGAGAAAGACAATTATCATATGATCTCACTGATATGTGGAATTTAAGAAACAAAACAGAGAATCATAGGGGAAGAAAGGAAAAAATAAAACAAGATGAAACCAGAGAGGGAGAAAAGCCATAAAAGACTCTTAATCATAGGAAGCAAACTGAAGGTTGCTGGTGGGGAGGAGGACTAGAGGAATGGGGTAAGTGGGTGATGGACATTAAGGAGGGCATGTGATGTAATGAGCACAGGGTATTATGTAAGAGTGATGAATCACAGACCTGTACCCCTGAAACCAATAATACATTATATGTTAATTAATTGATTTAAATTTTAAAAATGTTTTTAAAAAATGAAATGTCAAAAAAAAAAAAAAAGGAATCCTGATCTGGGGCTAAAGCAGTGCTTCTCAACTTTTTTTCATATCATGACATCCATAGAAATGATGATATTTGTATAGCACCTGGGATAAATTAAAGGAGATTTAGAGGCAACTATATGGGGCTTGGTGAAAAAACCTTTTTATATGATATAATGAGAAAAAGAAAATAAATGTATTAAGGATGATATTAAATATTGAATTTGTATAAGCTTCTGAATAGTCATCTCAAAAATTAAATTAAAAACTTGAAATTGCTTTTATAAACATAACATTTTTTATGTAGGTTTTTAAAAGCATTCTTATAATATTATTGGGTATTCTCTGTGCTGTACCTTTCACCTCCATGACTTACTTATTTTATAACTGGGAGTTTCTACCACTTAATCCTCTTCACGTATTTCACCTGAACCCCTACTCCCTCCTTTCTGGCAACCACCAGTTTGTTCTCTGTATTTATGAATCTATTTCTGCTTTTTATTTGTTTATTTGTTTTGTTTTTTGGATTCCACATGTAAGTGAAATCATATGATATTTGTCTTTGTCTGACTTATTTCACTTAACATAATACTCTTCACGTCCATCCATGTTGCAAGTGGCAAGATTTCATTCTTTTTTTATGACACATATATGTATGTGCATATATATACATATATATATATTCATATCTATGTATCTACCACATCTTCTTTATTCATCCAGCTATCCATGGATACTTGGTTGTTAACATATCTTGGTTATTATAAATGCTGCAATAAACATAGAGATGCATATATCTTTCCAAATTGGTGTTTTCATTTTCTTTAGGTAAATACCCACTGATAAGATTACTGGATCATATGGTAATTCTATTTTTAATTTTTTGAGTAATCTCCATACTATTTTCCACGTCGATTGCACCAATTTACATTCCCATCAACAGTGCACAAGGGTTCCCTTTTCTCTACATCCTTGCCAACACTTGTTATTTCTTATCTTGAAACTAGCCATTAAGACTAGTGTGGCACAATATTTCATTGTAGTTTTGATTTGTCTTTCCCTGATGATTATTGATGTTGAGCGTCTTTTCATGTATCTGTTGGCCATCTGTATGTCTTTGGAAAAATGTCAGGTCCTCTGCCTATTTTTAATCAGATTATTATTTTTTTTAACGTTGAGTTGTGTAAGTTCTTTGTATAATTTAGATATAACCTTTTTTTGGTCGTATCTTTTGCAAATATCTTCTCCCATTCAGTAGGTTGCCTTTCTGGTTTGTCGTATGTGCTTATTGCCATTTGTTATTTTGTGGTTGTTTTTGTAGTTCTTCTTTGTTCCTTTCTTTTTCTCTTGCTGTCTTCCATTCTGGCTGGATGGCTTTCTCAGATTTATTTCTTTTAATTTTTTATCTATCTGTTTTAAGTTTTTTATTTGTGGCTACGGTGAGGTTCATATATAACATATGTGTATAAGTCTATATTAAGTTGATGGTCACTTAAGTTCACATGTGTGCTGAAGGACACATTCTAAAGGCACTGAATTTGTACTCCACCTCCATGTTTTATGTATGTGATATTATATTTTACATCTTTATTTTGTGTATCCCTTGACTAATTTTTATAGATATAATTGATTTTACTATTTTTGTGTTTTAACCTCTTTACTGGCTTTATAAGTGATTAATCTCCAAGGCTCAATGTTTATGACAAGCAGCAATACTCACTGCATTTGGCTTTGGAAAGTGATGCCCTGGTAGAATACTCCTTGGCTTTGCTTCTTTATCAAAGAATACTTGCTTTAATAAAGCAAGTTCTTCATTGTGCTTGCCTCCTTGGGGACATGGGGGACAGTAGGGTGGATCACCAGGCTCTGATTACTTTGGGCTACTCTGAGAATCCTTAGAACAAATTGCTTCTGGCCAGGGGTGAACTATGTAGAGGCACCAACCACCCTAGTCATCTCAGGTCACTTAGGGCTGAATAGATAACTATCTTGCAGTACATCTGTAACTCATTTATTACACACTAAATGAAGTGTGTCATTTAAAAGACTATGGTTTATGTAGCTAAACTTGTTTAAATGGGGGGGGAGAAGAAATCATAGTTTCTGTTTTTAATAATCCAATTCCTTACGTTGAAATGACTTGGTACAAAGTGATATAGCTATAAATTAATTAGTACAGATAGAATATATAATAGCTGGAGTATGATTAAGTCATATATTACCTTCACCTGGTTGTAATTTTTAATAAAATTTAATAATCATCTTTTATTAACTTTAATAGTGTCCAGATAGGAAATAGAAATCACACCAGTTATTTGAATAGATACTTTAACAAGAACTGTTAATTAGATATAAAGTTAAGTAGATGACTGCAAAGCTAAAAGGAGAAATCTAAGGTATGATAGAGGGAGCAACTGTTATTGCATCTAGAGCTGGAAAAAAAAAGGCAAAGGAAAAAATTTACAAACTTAGAGGAATGACCCCTGCAGAGTTGAAACTCAGATCTCTGAGAAGACACTGCTCAGGTGGTGTTGGTGTCTCTGAGCTTAGAGGAGGGACTCCATGGGACTCAGACTTACAAGGCAGGAACACTGGCTGGCTGGTGTTGGTGTCTTTGAGTCAATGAAATGTGCAGAACTGCAGAAAAACTACAAACTGGATTCAGTTGTTGCTGTAGAAACGACCTGCTGCTACCAGAATAAAGAAGCACTGGAGACGTAGAGCATACAGGAACCAAAAGTTTATAGGAAGCAGTCTTGAGGTAGACAGGAAGGAACAATTCTCTTGTCTTCCTTTAGTCTTGGGGGTCTCCCTCTGGTGCCACCAATTAGCAGAGCTTAACAGAACCAGCTGGCAAGGCAAAGAAATATGGTTTTCAGAGTCCCAGCTCCAGAATCAAAGAAGAATACAAAAGGGTGAGTTTAGAGCTGAGATAATAATGTAGTAACTAGCACTTGACTGATAATGGAAATTGATACCAGAAATGGAGGTTATCTTCCGTCCTCTAGTTTGCATATATTATATGAAGACAGTTAAAGATCTTGCTACTTCCTGCTCCCCAGATTCAAAGACTGTAATGTCATCAATGTGCTGGACCAACTCAATGCTGATTGGAAGGTTAAGATGTTCAATATCTCTGTGGACTACATTATGGTAGAGAGCAGGAGAAATGACACAGCCCTGTAGCAAGGCAGTGAAGTTATATTGTTGGCCTGCCAAGTAAAAACTAATAGCTGCTGGTGTTCCCTTCTAATCTGTATGGAGAAATAAGCATTTGTTAGGTCAATAGCTGCATACCAGGTGGCAGGGATTGTGTTGATTTGCTCCAGTAAAGATATTACATATGGAAGGCAGCTGGAGACATCACCTGATTAAATTTATAATACTCTACAGTCATTCTCCAAAATCCATTCAAACAGGCAAGTTAAATTGGCATGAGATAGGTTTCATCACTTCCTACTTCTTTCAAATCTTTATTGGAGTTACTAATCTCTGTAATTCCCCATTCTGCCATCCCAGGAAAGCAATAATTATTGTTTACTGTCCTGGTATGTGTGTATGTGGGGAAGGGGGTTCCCAAGTTCCCAACTTGGCATTTCATACTATAAGGCTCCTTATTTCAGGATCAGAGAGCCAATATGGAAATTCTGCCAGTTACCATGTATCTCTTCTAATTATACATCCAGGAACTGATGAAATCACTATAGAGTGGTTCATTGGATTTACTTAATCTACTGTGATTCAAACTTAAGACTCAATTTCTCAGGGGGTGGGAGAGTGGGGAATGAGTTAAATAGGTGATGGGGATTAAAGAGTGCACTTGCTGTGATGAGCATGGGGTGATGTATGGAATTGTTGAATCACTATATTGTACACTGGAAACTAATATCACACTGTATGTTAACTAGTTGGAATTAAAATAAAAACTTTAAAAAAATAAAAGGAAAGTGCAAGGACTAAACTGTGGAAGCACTCTAATATTAAGAACTCTGAGAAAAGAAAAGTGACCAATAAGAAAAACAAAAAACAACTAGGGAAGTGGGAGAAAAACTCAGATATTGTTATCCTGGAAGCCAAGTGAAGAAAGTACAGGTTTCCCCCACTATCTGAAAATACCACATTCCTGTGAGACTGTCTGTAAGCCAGAATGACATAAAGGAAAGGAACAATTACCATTTATTTATATGGAAAATTTTTTGAGTATTCCTAGACCCAAAAAATCAAATCTCTTAGGCTTTTCTGATTTCTTAGGACACGTCTTGCTAACGGATGCACAAAATATATCAAGATAAAGCACAGATGCTCAGGCACAGTTCAAAGCTACAGTTGCTGAATGCTGAGCTACTGAGTGTTCTTCCTGGGGAAGGAGCTTAGGGTGTATGCTGCCTCTATAACAGCTTGCTCTGAAACAAACGCTGAATACTATTTTTACTTTTTGCCTTTTTTTGTAAAAGCAAAAATCCTCTTCAGATTTCTTTCCCTGAGGGAAACCAGATGGTGGTCAATGCATCATCAAGATTAACGCTCAGTTTTGACCCAAGACCTACCTCACCAATACCCCAATTCAACTGTGTTCAGGCTTTTCATCACCACTGGCAGAAATGGTGCTCATCTTAAAGGATCCTGCACCCCAAGTCAGGCCTTGGCCATTACAACAATACTTCTTCATGAGACCCTCATGCTGTGCCATGTGCAGTTCAGCAATATTTTGCTTGACATCCCAGCAAACAAAGTCTTCCGTGTCCATGCAGGTTTCAGCATGGAGAAAGATTCATGTGAAGATTCAGGTGTCCTCCAGAAGTTCCTGGGTTCTCACCAGACCATCCTCCTTACCCTCTTTGTGGTACTGTTGTCAACAGACAATTCCAGTTTATGTACCAACTCTAGGAACACCACAGCCGGGTTCTTATACCTCCCAAATCCTTCCCCACCCATTCATGACTCCACAGCCCCACCAGCCTAAAGTCAGCTACGACATTAGCTATGGAGTATAAGACACTAACTTCCACTTGAACAGTTCCTTTTAACTGTGAAAAACGAGATTTCTAGCTCTAGACCTGGAGCCTAGCCCCTAAACAAGGCTTCTGGGAACTGTAAATAAAGGATCTTAAGCTGTTCCATTAAAAAAAAAGAGAGAGAGAGAGACTCAATTTCTCACCTGTCTACCACAAATCCACACTTAAACTGGTGGACTGAAGTGGCACTTAGAGTTCCCAGGAATTAACATCAATGTAGTGCCAGTGTTTCAAAATCCCTGAACAACCTGAATATTTCTTTTTCCCTGGCACATAGTCATTTTAGGAGATGGCCACAGGGGGTGTGGGGAAGACTTGGAAGAAGATTTTCAGTATATACTAATGGCAGTGCTGCAGTATCCTCCTTTAAGGAGATCCAACCTTGCCTTCAGTTATGGGGCTTAGGCGTAGAAACTGGTGAGAGGTCAGAACTCTCCACCGTGGTGACTAGAGTCATATTTTTGGCCACCATATATGGATTTTTTATACTATATATAGATGACAATTTCAGTAGGCTGGCCATCTATCTTATTCCTAGGGCCACCATAATCATTTAGCCACAAAAATTGCTGAGTGTCAACCTTCTGATTACCACTATATCTCTACTTCTCTTTATGGTAAATGTACTACTTTGGTGGTTAAACACTAATATTTGGCTTCTGTTACCCTGAAATGGGTCATCCCACCTACCTTACCTACAGAAGAAAGCCACTATAGAGCTTTTCGAGGATGTAAGTATTCCCATCACTAATATACTTTTCACCAGAATCCTTTCAGAGAATGTACTGGGAGGGGGGGGAGTGGATGTGCAGGTCAGTATGTGATAAATCTGCTCCAACATTTCTATCTCCCTAAGGCTTTGGATTTCTTCTTACCTTATGCCAGGAAAGTTCCAGTATCTCAACTTAAACACATGCCACTGTGGAGTCCAAGTTTCAGTGAATTTACCAAATAAATGATTAGCGTCACTTCCAGTCCTTAATTTCTGGTAAGTGTACTCATATTAACAAATTCTAACAACTCAGCGTTATATTCTTTGTTCTTTTCTTTAATTCCCCTATAATATACTCTCACACATATTCCCTGGGTTTCTGCCACTATATATGCAAATCGTGAAAATCTTTTGCTGTAAAAACTATTTCTTCCTGGTCAGACTTTATATTTGCCCTGCTAGAGGATTTTAACATCTGATTTTCGTTATGAGTCTCCTAAAAGTAAGAGGTGGTTGTGATGAGTCTTGAGGAAAATGGGCATCTCCTGGTAAGGCAATTGCCCCAGATGAGATTATTGCAAGGTTTTCAATTTAGTGAAGGCTAGTCTCACAAATACAGGAGGACAAACTGCCTCCATTGCCAAGAGACACTCAGAGTGACTCAGAAATTTGAGGTTATTAGTCTCCTAGTCCCACTAAATATTGAAAATTTGGAATGAGGTCCTTCTTCCCAATCAGTGCCCCAATTTTCACATGAGTAACTTGGCTGGGATGTGAATTCAATTAATACTATAATTCCGCAACCCATAATTCTTGATAAGTTGACCCCTTTATCATTGTATAATGACTTTCTTTGTCTCTTGTTGGAGCTTTTGGCTTAGAGTCTATTTTAAAGTCCGATGTTAAGTATAGCTACCTCTGCTCTATTTTGGTTTCACTTGCATGTATTCTCTTTTTCTACCCCTTCACTTTGAGCCTATGTGTGTCCTTAAAGCTGATCTGAGTCTCTTGTTTTGGTGGCATATATTTGGGTCTTGTTTTTTCATCCATCCAGCCACTCGATGCATTTTGATAGAGAATTTAATCCATATACATTTGGAGTAATTATCAGTAGGGAAAAACTTAATAATATCATCTTGTTAATGGTTTTCTGGTTGTTTCATAGTTCCTTTGTTGCTTTCTTCCTCTCTTACTGCCTTCCTTTGTGAATTGATGATTTTCCGTAGTAGTATGCTTTGATGCCATTCTTTTTATCTTTTGTGCATCTACTGTAGATTTTTGCTTTGTGGTTACCATGAAACATCGATTGTAACAATTATTTTAAGCTGATAACAATTTAATTTCAATTACATATAAAAACTCTATCTTTTTACCCTCCCATTTTGTTTTTGATGCCACCATTTACATCTTTTTATATTGTATATCCATTAGCAAATATTGTAGCTATAGTTATTTTTAATACTTCTGTCCTTTAACCTTTATACTAGAATTAACTAATATACTACCATATCACAGTATGGAAGTATTCTGAATTTGACTATATAGTTATATTTATCAGTATGTTTTATATTTTCATATGTTTTCATGTTACTAATTGTCCCTTTGTGCCGGCTTGAAGAACTCCTTTCACATTTCTTGTAAGGCAGTTCTAGTGGTGGTGAACTCCCTCAGCTTTTGTTTGTCTGGGAAAGACTTTGTCTCTCCTTCATTTCTGAGGAGAATTTTGTCAGATAGAGTATTCTTGATTATTTTAAATATATCACCCCACTTTCTCCTGGCCTGTGAGGTTTCTGATAAGAAATCCACTGATAGTCTTATGGGATTCCCTTGTAATTGACATACTTCTTTTCTATTGCTGCTTTCAAGATTAATCATTGTCTTTGTTTTTTGACAGTTTTATTACAATGTGTCCTGGGGAAGATGTCTTTGGGTTGAATTTGTTTGCGGACCTGTGAACTTCATGAACTTGGATGTGCAAATATCTCCCCAGATTTGGGAAGTTCTCAGACATATTTTTCAAAATAAGCTTTCTGCCCCTTTCTCCCTCTCGTTAGACTCTAGTAATACATAGTTTCTCTTAATGGTGTCCCACCAATCCCATACGCTTTCTTCATTCTCCTTCATTTTTTTCCCTTTGCTTTTCTCTGACTGGATCATTTCAAATGATCTGTATTCCTACTGTATTTATCTCCCAAAAAAGGAAAATGTTAATTTGAAAAGATATATGCACCCCTATGTTTATTGCAGCGTTACTTACAGTAACCAAGATGTGAAAGCAACCCAAGTGTCCATCAATGGATGAATGGATAAAGAAGATGTCACACGCCCACACAGACACATACACACAGGAATATTACTTAGCCATAAAAATAGAATGAGATCTTGTGGGGCACCTGGCTGGCTCCGCTGTTAATCATCTGCCTTCGGCTCAGGTCATGATCCCAGCGTCCCGGAATCGAGCCCCGCATTGGGCTCCCTGCTTGCTGGGAAGCCTGCTTCTCCTTCTCCTACTCCCCTTGCTTTTGTTCCCTCTCTTGCTGTCTCTCTTTGTCAAATAAATAAATAAAATCTTAAAAAAAAAAAGAATGAGATCTTGTCATTTGTGACAACATGGATGGACCCAAGAGGGTATGCTAAATGAGATAAGTCAAAGAAAGGATACAATATGATTTTACTTATATGTAGAATCTAAAAAAACAACACAAATAAACAAAAAGCAAAAACAAACTCATCGATACAGAGAACAAAGAGATACTTGTCACAGGAGAGAGAATTGAGGGATAGGCAAAATAGGTAAAGGGAGTGGGAGACACAGGCTTCCAACTATGGAATGAATAAGTCACAGGGATAAAAAGTACAGCATAGGGAATATAGTCAATGGTATTATAATAGTATTGTATGGTAACAGATGATAACTACACCTGTGGTGAGCATAACATAGTATATAGACTCATCAAATCACTATGTTGTACAACTGAAACTAATTTAACATTGTGTATCAACTATACTTCAATAATAATAATAATAATAATAATATCTGTGTTCAGATTCACTGATTCTTTCTTCTGCTTGGTCTAGTCTGCTATTGAAGCTCTTCATTGAATTCTTCATTTCAGTCCTTGTATTCTCCGGCTCTAAAATTTCTGGTGTTCTTTTTATGTTTTTCTCTTTGTGGAACTTATCATTTCATTCTTTTATTATTTTCTTATTTCATCAAATGGTTTATCTCTGTTCTCTTGTAGCATTCTGAGCATCTTTAAAACAATTATTAAAAACAATTATTTTGAATTCTTTGCTAGGTAATTTATGAATCTCTACTTCCTTGGGGTCCATTACTGGAAGTTTACTGTGTTCCTTTAGTGGTGTCATGTTTCCTTGATTCTTTGTGATTCCTATCACTTTTGTAGGTGTTTGTGTGTTTGAAGAAGAGTCATGTCTTCCAGATTTTATGGAATGACTTTGGTAAGGAAAGACCTTCACCTGTGGTTGGGGGTGTGCTGGAATATGCTGTGACCCTTGGTCTAGTGCTGCAGGATGCCAAGTGTGACGGCATGTAGTGCCTGTAGATGGGGATGGGTGGGAGTGGCATGGTGTCTCATTGACTCAGGAAGCTATGGTCCATGACATCAACAACTGCATGATCCTTGGTGAGAGCTACAGGCAGTACACAATGGCTGCAATTGTTGGATTCTTTTTTTTTTAAGATTTATTTTATTTTAGAGAGAGAGTATGAGTGTGGGGAGGGGCAGAGGGAGAGGGAAAGAATCCTAAAGCAGTCTCCCTGCTGAGCATGGAGCCTGACACAGGGCTCAATCCCAGGACACCGAGATTAGGACCTGAGCCAAAGTCAAGAGTCAGATGCTTAACTGACTGAACCACTGGGGCGCCCCAGGACTGTTGGATTCTTTAACAGAACCTCCAGTCTACTGGCTAGGGACCATGCCGGAGAACGATGGTGGCCATAGCCAGTAGTGTGCACACAGTTGGCTGTGGGGCCAGTTGAGGAGGCTGGCTGCAGTGGCCAGTTGCAGATGGATGTGCAGTGGTGAAGGCTAGGGCCCACAGCAGGGGCTGGGGCCAACTGCAGGCACACAGGCAGCTGCAGTGGCTCTGGCTGTCAATGTGCACATGTGTGACTATAGGGGCTAGCTGTAGGCACATGTTTGACAGGGGAGGCCAGTGATGGAAGTTGGGGCTGGTGTCTTGAGGGCGCACAACTGTAGGGTTAACTGAAAGTGAGTGGAGATGTACAGACCAATGACAGGGGTTAGGGTTCAATCCAGACCCACCAATAGCTGTACAGACCTTGGCCATTCGCATATACTTGTGGGGCTGCAGGAGCTTGCTGTAGCATATGCACAGTGGTTGAGGCTGATAATGGGAGTCAAGCCAGCAGCGTGACGGTAAATAGCTGCAGGAATCTCCTGCCATTCTCAGCAGTTATCTCTCTCTTACCCTGGCTTTTCTTTCCTGGCTTACCTTTAAGTGTTCATCAGCAAGGGTTTATCTTTAGCTTTTTTTTTTTTTCTTCTACTAGAAGATATTCTTATTGGGTGATCTCTACTAGCATCCTCCTGCAAATGCATCTTTCTGTCAATACCCAGGGGTTTAAGACTCATGGAAATCTAGCTAAATGACATTTCTGATCTTCTATTAGTCTGACAAATCAGAATTGTGTATGATTTCTCTCTTACCTTGGGAAACCCCTTCCTCAAGGATAACTGGCTACCCTTTCATATATGACTGACAATCTTGCCAATCAAGATGCCAAATGCTGCAATTCACCAATTTATAAATCTATTGGGAATGCATGTAAAGGGCCTGTACAAAATTCACAAAAACTCTGTCTCATAGCTGACAATCTAAGTAGAATGAATCTAGAATCTCATGAGTGGGAGTATGAGGTGTGCAGAATGCTCTGCACTTTGAGTAATTAAAATGCAAGTTAGTACTGTTCAGACTGGACAGTGCTTCTATCATTTTCCAATGGGCTTGATTCTGCATAACTTCCTACTAATGCACCATAATATATTTCAGTGTCAGTAAGATTCTTACTGGAAACTTCTATTAGACTACTGAGCAGGTGTCTTAAATGTGTTAACACCTCCAAACTCAAACTCTTATCATTCTCCCAACCTGATTTTCCTCTCTTTTCCTTATTTCACTTAATAGCATCATCATCCATTCAGTCTTGTAAATATGAAAAAAACACTCAGTGAACCTTAACTATTTCTCTTTCACACTTTAGATTCAATTCCCCCCCCCCAATCCTGATTATCATATCTGTTTTAGTTTAGGTTCCCTCAGAATAGAGCCTGATCCAAAGAGTTGAGTGCAAGTTCATTTATGAGGTGGTTCCAGGAAACAATGGTAAGGGAGTACAGAAGTAATACAGAAAAGTGAAGGAAGCCTGTATTATTGGGCAAGTTTTACTGGTAGGCAACTGAAGTTCTAACCCATTGGGGAACTCTGGAGTTCCCCACTCTGAAACCCACATGGGACTATATGCAGCTTCCTATCCATCACTGGCTGAGGGCTTCTCCTATTAGATATCAAGTCCCAAGCACTTCTTGCCTGTCCCCACATTTGGACTGGCGGGAAATGCTCAGACAGAATTCTAGGTGCTTGTGGTTAGAAACCATCTACATGTGCTGAAAAAGTGAAGCTGAAGGGATATGATTAGGGTATTGGCAAAATCTGGCAGGACTTGACTAGAGTGAGGGCCATTTTCCGCAGGTGCAACATTTTAGGTACAAAATCTACCTTCATTCTCTCTTCCCCCAGTGTTTCATAATTCTAGTCTTTGCTGGCAGAGGTAACTTTTTAAGATACCAATTTGATCATAGCTATCCTGTGCTTAAAAAGCACAGAGTAAAGTCCAAACTCCTTGATTCAGCATGATTAACCTTTACAGATTGAAAAGTGACCTTTTCAGCTGCCTCTCCTTCCATTTTCTTTTAATATAACTATGCTCTGCTCCATGAATGCTTCACTTTTTGAACTCGCATACCCTAGTGTGTATTGCTCCTTCTGCCTCAAATACTCTTCCCCTCTTCTTTTTTTTTTTTTAAAGATTTTATTTATTTATTTGACAGAGATAGAGACAGCCAGCAAGAGAGGGAACACAAGCAGGGGGAGTGGGAGAAGAAGAAACAGGCTCATAGCGGAGGAGTCCGATGTGGGGCTCGATCCTGTAACGCCGGGATCACGCCCTGAGCCGAAGGCAGACGCTTTAACCGCTGTGCCACCCAGGCACCCCTCTTCCCCTCTTCTTTACACAAAAATGTCTTATTAGCCCGTTAAAATCCAGTTTAGAAATTTATCTTTTCGTGAAAACTTCTCTGACCTCCCTGGGAAAAGTAATTGCTTACCCCTCTGTGTTCCTTGGCATTTTATATGCACCTCTACTTTTGCACTTTGCAGATTGAGTTGCATCTCTTTATCCTTTTTTCCATCCTAAACTAGGAACTCTTCAAAAGAAGTTTTCCTGTCTCCCTGAGCACAGGTCTTACTCATCTTTACAACCCCAATGTCTGCCTGCTTAGAGAAGGCACCCAATAAAGGTTTATTGCATTGGATTTATCTTGGTGCATCCAAACAAAACTGATTTTGAAGGAAATGGAAGGTAGCTTCCTAGCAATTTCAGGAGATGGACACCACAAGCAGAGAAAGCAGTCTGTGAGAATGTACAATTGGGACCTACCAAAGAAATCTATTTATATATCTATTATTTATGAACTGCTTCAAAAAGGCTATGAGGCAGCTATTCTAAAGTGTCGGAATCTGTCATCTCCAAAGGCAGTAATTTTGGTTTATTCAACTAGAACATGTGCTGATAAAAAGAAATGCAAATACTCTAGCACAGTATGAAGATACCATTTCAAATTAAATAGTCCCTAGATTGTAACCGCCCTAGAGGTAGAGGCCACGGATATAAAATTTACTTTTTACATAGTAACAAGACTAAATATACACAAATTCTTAAATGATTTTTGGCACACCAGTGATTTTGATAATTTGTGACTGAATCTGTAGTCATTTGCAGTGACTCTGATAATTATCCACTTTAATTCCTTAATATGAATAAATAAACAAGATAAATCACATTCCTCTCAGAACTCCTCATTCAAAAAAATGCTTTGTAGTAAGATTATTACACTGTCTATATGCCTTTCTCAAATGAGTTGGGTAGCCATCAAAGTTTCACTTCACCTCATCTGAATTGTTATTTCAAAAATTAATGAGGATGATAACGTTTTAAAAAATTCACTTGCATTACTGTTGTGTGTGTCTTTTTTTAATGGTAATGGTGGTGATTACTAATGGTTGAGTTTTCCTGTCTCCCTGGGCACTAGCCTAGTGCTAATCTAGTTTTGGCCAGTAACAACAGCAATAACAGTAGAAGAGTTTGAAAAGTTTAGCAGTTGAGAACTTTCCATTCAATAGAATGGTGGGATGCGTTGGTGGTTGGAGGTGATTTCAGTCTTCTGCAGTACTTTTTGTTGTTTATTAATATTTTCTTTCTCTCTTTTTGTTATTAATATTGGTCTGGTAATACTTTTCCCTACCATTTGATGATACCTTTCAGTGGCCCAGATGAGTGAGTCAGCATCTCAAGAGGACCCTGAACCTTCTCAGGTACCTGGCTTACATAGGTTTCTAACCACTTAACTATGAGAGGATTTGAGAGTCAACATTCTTGAGAAAATTGAGAGGCAATATCATATTTTATCATTTAATTACTTCTCTTTTTAGTTGATGTCTTCTGCTTCAGGTTGTGACAAAAGTGCTGAAAGAAAGAGGGTCAGGGGTCCATGGGTGGCTCAGTTGGTTAAGCATCCGACTCTTGATCTCAGCTCAGTCTTGATCTCAGGGTCATGAGTTCAAGCCCCGAGTTGGGCTCCATGCTGGGTGTGGAATCTACTAAAAGAAAAAGGGGTTGGAGGGGTCAAATAATAGCTGAGTCATAGTAGTCTGCTTCTAGTTGGTTGGCATTTATAACAAGTCTGCTACTGTTTGAATTTGTTACTACATCTACTTTGTGTGATTTTATTTGGTATGGTGTTTGCCCGTTATGTAAATTTTTTTTACATAAAAAGCTTACTATACTAGAGTATAAGATGTTAGTTTTATCTTTAGCTTCTTTTGGATACCACTACTAGCACTGTTTCCATTTCAGGAAAATGGAAAAGAAGACAAGGAAAGGAAAGAGGAAGCAACTGAAGTGGAAGAGCCTACTGAGGTAGAGTTTTCATGAATAATCAGATGTTAATGTCGGAAAGTAAACTGGACAAATTAATTTTCTTAAGGAGAAAGAAAAGAAAGTATGTGGGTATTCAAAAAGATTAAACAAAATGGCAAAAGAGGCTTAAGCTGACTCAGTTGAGTCAGTTGCAGGAAGCTTCCATGGACACGTAAATTATTTGTGAAAAACTATTATAATTATACGTAAAGGGTGCTTTCTAAAATCAGAACTATTACCCTGAGTACAATAACCACCAGTTTTTAGGGGAACTTCACTATTCATTCTGAAAACATAATTCCCATATTAATAATTTAAGTTACTTTGTGTTTATTTGAATACAAGAGTTCAAGAACATTCTATAGAAAAGGGGAGGCAATGAAAAATATGATTCACCTTTAAGTTCATTAACATAAGTCTTAAAGATATTCTATTTTCATTCTTTTAAAACTATACCAGCATGAAAACAAAACAAACAAGACCACATCAGCATGAGCACAAAAAGCTATTTTGCCATCATTTATTCATAAAACTAATCTTTAATTTCTTCAGTTAAAATGAAATATTTTTCTTTCCATCACAAACATGGAAAGTGATTCTAATAGTAAAACAATAGCATTTTCAAAAGTCCGATTTCACTATGTGGTGGTCTCAAATTATTTTTCTAGAAAGTATTGTGTAACACCATACTTTTGAGGATTAAAGTACATCTGGAATAATATTCTTAGCATATCACTTTGTTAGCCACAGGAAGATGGGATGACATGTTGAGCCAATGCATTTTATCTTGTTGATGCAGTAAGACTGTGATTACGGCTTTGCTTCTAATATACAGCATTAAATTCTCGAAAAATTAAGCAGGTATGTTCGGTAACTCCTACAAGGCATTTATCTGCATTCTTTAACTGGGAGAGTTGATGCAACTTTGAGGAAAAGTAACTCATTTTGAAATTGATGTTTCTTTTCTCCTTTCAGAGTTCACAGAGTGTACCCGGCAGTTCTGCATTAGACACCAGAAGCAATGTGGCAGAAACAGCAGCGGCTGAAATCAAATCCCAAGGTAGAGAACTAGCTTTCCCCTACACTGTGGAATTTAAAACAATTATATTTTCATTGGGGATGCATTCCGTAAGATTTTACCTTTAAAAAAAATATAATCCTGGGGTATTTTAAATACGATTTGGGAAATAGTTAAAAATACATTCCCCTCACCATCTATTAATACTTTTGAGGCAACTTTATTCATCTCATGCTTAAAGAGAAAATTTAGCTGAGAGCTGCCTGACACATACCCATTAATGCAAAAATAAAATGAAGAACACAAGTGATTTGGCGGGCTTTTTATTTGTTTGTTTCTCCTTTTTACTTCTGTACTTGACCACACATTTTTTCTGTTTGACTTCTAACCCCATCCTTAACCCAAATCCCACATAATTATGCACATTGGAAATTTATAGGATCTAAGACAAAAACAAGTGTGAAAGACATTCATCCCTTTCACTACAGTTCTTCTAGCTTCAGATATGTAGTGAAATCCTGTGCAATAAAAATTCTTGACACTATCTGAAATTTAACAATTTTAATCAATTGAAATTTGCTACTATTCGGTTTAAAACATTAAGTGTTTAGTATGTGCTAGGCTGAGATAGATCGAATTACAATAATAATTATTAAAGCATTTTCTAAACTATAAATTGGTATATAGATGCTACTTATAACTTTTAGGTGCTTATTTTTCTCCAAAGGGTTTTCTGTCTCTTAAACCAATTAAAAGCAATTATTTACTATTTTTTCTTATTAACATACATTATAATAAATATACATCAAGAACCAAACTTTCCAATACTTATTGTTTTAATTGTAAAATATAATATTTTCATAGCTTCACTAACTTTTAAAAAGTTTCTTGGGAAGTCCTTCTCCACCTGCCTCTCCCCCCAGCACCAGTTTCTTGATTTTGCTCCCACCCTCTGCCACCATTACCGCTAAATATACTTTACCTTTACCTTAATCATTTCAGCCAGGTTTTTTTTTTTTAAGTTTATTTATTTATTTTTAGTAATCTCTAACATGCAAGGTGGGGCTTGAACTTATGACCCTGAGATCAAGAGTTGCACCCTCTTCTGACTGAGCCAGCCAGGTGCCCTTCAGCCAGGTTTTTAAAAGAACACTTTCATTTTAAACATGCCAAACAGAATTGCTGTAAATTTAATTAGGTTTTTGTTTTAATCAGTTTGTGACCAAATTTGCACATGTAAAACTTCACACATATATTCCCTCTAGAAAACTTATCAGTCAAGAGTTTGTGGTATTTCCTGTTCTTGTACTTTCAATTTCTGTTATTGCTTTTCAACATATGGTAGAGGTAAATGTGTTTTGTTTAAGTCTATTCATCCCAGTATATGATATATACTGAAAACATTGCAGTTGCTTATTGCAATATCAGTTGTAATGCAATGTACTTATTTATTCAGTGACCAGTCACTATTAAACCTAATATTTTAAATCTCTCTTTGTAAACGTGTGTGTGTGTGTGTGTGTGTGTGTCTAAAAAGTGGGGATAGGAACTGTTAATGCAGTTTCAATATACCAAAGAAAATGTCTTTATTCTTGTTATATACTTGTCAAAATTAAAATGATGTCTTGTCAGGCAGCTCTCAGAATGCACTCAAATACGTATCTTTGCAAAGAAAATATTGTGTTTAAGTGTACATATGAACTCCTCATTTCTTTACCCTAGTTATTGTACTTGTCAGGATATGAGCTTAACTTACATTTTGAGAAGTCGTTTCTTTGAAAATATGTTTGCTCAGGGTGCCTGGCTGGCTCAGTCAGTAGAGCATGCGACTTTTGATCTTGGGGATTTAAGTTTGAGCCCCATGTTGGGTATAGAGATTACTTAAAAATAAAATACTAAAAAAAGAGAGAAAATGTTTGCTCAACTTTGTTCTTATTTCATATCCCTAAGATTAACAAAGTTTTGTAGGAAAAAGCATTTTCTTGCAGCTATTGAATCTTAATTCCAATAGTATTAAATAGTGCTTCTTTTCCTCCTTTTTCATAGTCATTCTACCTTCTGTACAAATGTTAAGAATCAAGCCAGCTGAGTTTCAGACGTGGCTTGTATTTAAGGAGAACATCATACATTTAGTTGAGTAGCCCTGCTGGGTCAATTTGCACCAGTTTAATCAGCAGCCAGTCCCACTAATGTTATAAGCCCTCTTGTGAAGAAAGAATCTGCTCAAGCTTATTATAATGTGGATAATAATTCATTCCTAAATATGTCCTAAAATAGGTTTGTACTGAGGCCATGCCCAGCAGGGAGCCATGAACTAAGTGCAAGAAATGATAAAAGTCACTTTGAAGGATGGACCTTTCAAAATATTAATATGGAATTCTTTTGTGTCCCTACTTATTTAGTTGAAAGCATTTATGCCTGAAGTACCTGAATAAGTCTTTGTATGTTAGGAGGTGGATTAATACAGGGGTGAAGGAGTACATGTTGGGGAAGAATTTGAAAGGCTTTTAATGCTATGAAGAGTTTAGGAAGGTAATCCTGAAAAAGAATTCCAGTGCTTAGCATAGTGCCTGCCACAAAATGAAGCATTATTATTACTGAGTGAATGTATAATGAATCAATCAATCTGTAAAAGATTTAGGAATGTCCAAGCATAGACCTGCTAAAAAACCCAGTACCCGCTTGAAACTATTTTCAGTTGAACCTCAGAATTAATTTGCCCTTGGGCAGTGCTGTAATTTATGATCCTCGAACTCAGAGGTCACTAAATCAGAAGACAGTGCAGATAGGCTTGTTTAGAATTCTGATTTATTAACCCTACTATTGCTGTGCCTCCTTTTTTTTTTTTTCTTGGTTTTATGGCTCTAAGAGAAGCGTTTGGAGTTGTAACCAAATACACATCTTCTTCCACTCTGCATATCAGTGCAAACACTAGGATTATTGCTTAGCAAACTATCATAGCCAAGCACACTAGAGAAGCACTGCAGCTAGATAGAGAATGTCCTTGTTCATGTGTGAGTGCACATATGAACCATGGCAGATGGGTAGATATTAAGTTGCTATACATCGGTAGCACTACCTTTAAAGCAGGAGAGGATCCTCTTTGGGTTATGCCGGAGAGGTAAAAGCAAAGAGAGTAACATTAGAACCCGCAGACTTTAAAGAATTGCTCTCTTTACACTTATTTAAAACAACAACAAAATCACTGTATATTAGTGAGCATCGTGATGAACCAGAGTGGAAATATCCCCTTCTCCTTAAAAATGTGGCTAACTTGTTGGCAAATACAACTGAGAGGTAAGGAAGAGCATTATACTACCCTCCTTACTGCCCCCATATTGGAATAAGAGAATCAACCAAAGAGGGAATAAAAACTTGGGAGGAGGTTCATAAATACTATTCAGTATTGGACATAAGACATTCTTCAGATGAAATACTGGCTTTTCAAGAGTTTCTTTACACACTACTTAATTTTTTCCTGGGCAGAAAGATGGATACTCTCTAGGTAGGATTTAAAAGTATTCTTCAGAGGGGCGCCTGGGTAGCGCAGTCGTTAAGTGTCTGCCTTCGGCTCAGGGCGTGATCCCGGCAGTCTGGGATCGAGCCCTACATCGGGCTCCTCCGCTGGGAGCCTGCTTCTTCCTCTCCCACTCCCCTGCTATGTTCCCTCTCTCGCTGGCTGTCTCTCTGTCACATAAATAAATAAAATCTTTAAAAAAAAAAGTATTCTTCAGAGTATTCGCAATAAGGCCAGGGATAATTTTAAATAAATCAATAAAACAAATTTTAAAATATTTGTGGATAACTCCCCACCAAAAATGAGAAGGAATAAATACATTGCAATACAGTCATATAATGATATACTATGAAGCAGTGAAAAATGAATGAACTAGTTACAACTGCACCAAAAATAATAAGATACCTAGGAATAAACCTAACCAAAGAGGTGCAAGACCTGTATTCTGAAACTATAAAACACTGATGAAAAAATGGAAGACGACACAAAGAAATATAAAGACATTCCATGCTCATGATTGGAAGAACAAATATTGTTAAAATGTCTATACTACCCAAACCAATCTATGGGTTTAATGCAATTCCTATCACAATACCAACAGCATTTTTCGCAGAACTAGAACAAACAACTCTAAAATTATTATGGAACCTTAAAGGACCCTGAATAGCCAAAGCAATTTTGAAAAAGAAAAGCAAAGCTGGAGGCATCACAATTCCAGACTTCAAGTTATATTACAAAGCTGTAGCAATCATAACAGTATGGTACTGACACAAAAATAGACACATAGATCAATGAAGCAGAAAATTCAGAAATAAACCCACAATTATATGGTCAATTAATCTTCAACAAAGCAGGAAAGAATATCCAATGGGAAAAGTATCTTCAACAAATGATGTTGGGAAAACTGGACAGCAACATGAAACTGAATTACGTTCTTATACCATGCACAAAAATAAACTCAAAATGGACGAAAGACCTAAATGAGAGACCTAAAACCATAAAAATCCTAGAAGAGAGCACAGGCAGTAACTTCTCTGATCGGAATATTCTTCAACCATCAAAAAGAATGAAATCTTGCCATTTGCAATGGCATGGATGGAATTAGTGTATAATGCTGAGCGAAGTAAGTCAGTCAGAGAAAGACAAATACCATGTGATTTCACTCATAAGTGGAATTGAAGAAACAAAACAAATGAAGAAAGAATGGGGGAATGGGTGAAATAGGTGATGGGAATTAAGGCATGCACTTGTTATGATGAGCACTGGGTGATGTATAGAATTGTCAAATCACAATATTGTACACCTGAAATTAATATAACACTGTATGTTAACTAAGTGGAATCAAAATAAAAAATTTTTTAAATTATTTTTTAATGGATGAGATAGAGCTGCATTTGTCAATAAAGATGAATTTCCAAACAAAATATTAAGTATCAAAAAGGTCACAGAATACACATGGCATGAAATCATTTTTATAAAATTTAAAAGCAAGAAGAACAATATTATACTGCTTAGATACAAGATAAATGCAGAGAAATGATAAACATGAAATTCAGAATAGAGTTTCTTTTAAAGTAGGGGTGTATGGGAGGCTTTAATTTTTAGGTAATTTTTTTCTTAAACTGAGAGTAGATACATGGCTACCTATTATGTCATCATTATATTTACAGGTCTTAAATATTTACTAATAAATAAGATTTAAAAAAATACTGCTCTATACTATGGAGGTTCTAGTCTTTTGCACTTTCATTGCACTGTTACTATTTAATGAGAGTTATTAATGATTGAGGCATAAATCAATAACTACTTTCTGGTTATCTTAAAAATAATGACTATAAAAATAATTTCCATATCTATTTCTTCTTTTCTTCTGCATCCACAAATAACAAAAGCAAAAGACTTTAATAATACACGGCCCTTATCCTATTGTGATTCAGCTGGGCACTGGTACTTTGTTCAGCACACAGAAGTAAATTGACCAGTGAGTAATATTTGTAAAGGCCTGAAACTACTTCATCTCCATGGCCATGTCAGAAAAAAACTTAATATTCCCATTAAGTTTTTTATTCCAATCACCTCAGCAGACATCGATACATATATATAAAAAATCTGATAGCTTATTGTTCAGAGCCTGAGTTAGCTAGGTCTCAAGAACCCAGAGTTATGCTAGGAAAAAGTCATGCAATTCTATGTGCTAACACCAACAAAAATATATGGTCTTCCATCTCAGACGGACTTTCTGTATTACTTGGAAACCTATCTATGTGTTTGTTGTCTGCTCCTTTCCACCTTCATAACAATTATTTCAAACTTTTTATTATGCACAGTCAAGTCTATGATCCCACCATTCGTTGGTTTTAGCAATATTTATTTTATTCCATAAAAAATAGAGGCCATTAGAGGGAATGCCCTCAGTAAAGTGTAGGAAACACCTCATCCAAGTTTATTATATATTCTTTTTTTTAATGTTTTTTTTATTATATTATGTTAGTCACCATACAGTACATGCCTGGTTTCTGATGTAAAGTTCGATGATTCATTAGTTGCATATAACACCCAGTGCACCATGCAATACGTGCCCTCCTTAGTACCCATCACCAGTCTATCCCATTCCCCCACCCCCCACCCCTCTGAAGCCCTCAGTTTGTTTCTCAGAGTGCATAGTCTCTCATGCTTATTATATATTCTTGATCTCAATCTCTCTTATCTCCTCAGACCCTGAGGACCCTCACCAATCTCTCTCCTGTAGCTTCTGTTTTCCTCTCTACATTGGCTCCTTCCTTCTGTTCTCTAAATGCAGTCAAGACTATCCCACCTTCAAAGAAAAATCCTTCCCTTCAGAATCACATTCCTTGAAATAATTGTCCATTTGTCCAGTCTCCATTTCACCTCCAAGCCCCTCCCCAACCCACTGAAGTCTTGGTTCCTTCCATTCTTATCAAAGAAATCACCGAGGTCAGTGAAGAATAACTGGATGCTAGATCCAATATATGCTTTCTACTTCTTAAATCATTTGATTTCTCTGCAGCATTTGACACTATTGACCACTTCCTCTGTAGTGATAATTTTTTTTTGTCTGTCCAACATCTCTTTGGGAAACCACCCTTCTGTCCTTAATCCATTTGGTTTAGATGTGGCTGACTCCACCCCTTTATTTCCAGGGATAGGTGGTAATCCAAACCTGATCAATCAGATTCACCACCCCTTCAATGCTGTGGATGGTTCAGAAATAGGCATATAATTTAGACCAAGTGAATTAAAACCTTTCCCAGATTTTTTTCCCAGATTTTTTAAACTGGAATTTTAATGGCAGATTTTAAAAATCAATGATTATAAAGATTATGCAAATCTAAAGCTGCTGGTGACCATTTTAATCAACATATGAGGACAACCTGCCTAAAAATTAATTCAACAGAGTAAATTAGAAACTAGAGGTGCATTTCAGTGATGCCTGAAAACAGTTATGGACTTTCCAGCTATATGAACTAATGCTTTTCATTTTTAATTTAAGCTATGTGAGATGGATTCCTATTGCTTGAAATTGAAAGGATCTTTGTTAATACAGCATTCTTGAAACTCTTCTTGTGGTTTCTGTGATTCTAACCTCTCCTATTTTCCTCCCAGCTCTCCCACTCCTGTGTTCTTTTTTTGCCTGTTCTTTAAAAATGTTGCATAAAACTTGTAAGTCCTATAATGACTTTTGAGCAGTAGCAACATCCTGACCTAAACAACAAAAAACTAATTTTATTAAACATGTCTGGTATTTTTTAAATGTTGCATAAGTTTCCTTTCTTGATCCTCTTCTCACTCTAGACATTCTCTCTGTGTGAGCTCATTCAATAATAATAATAACTATAGACGTTTTAGGATATATAATTTCATATATATGCATATAATTATATATGCATATAATTTTTTCATGACTATCCTGCAAAGTATAATTTTGTTTCCATTTTACAGGAATAGAAACTGAGTCTAAACTGAGTAACTTGTTCTAAATCATGGGGCTAGGAAAGGCAAGAGCTGGTATTTGAACCCTGCTATCTGTGATTCCAATGCCCATAATATTTTTTAACACAACATTTATTCATTTATCAAGTAATTGAGTTCTTACTATGTTTCTGACACTGTTCTAACCACTGGGAGACAGAGTTTCTGCATTAACGTGTCTTAATTTCTAAAGGTGTGTTAGAAACAGACTATTCCTCCCGCCAAAATCCTTGGTTTTAGCCAGTGCAATAATGCAAATAAAGGAAATCAAAGTTATAAAAATTATAAAGAATAAAGTAGAAATGTCTTTTTTTTGCAGATGACATAATTGAATAAAGCAATCGATATAAATTTAACAAGGTTTCTGCACACAAAGTCAACATACAAAAAACAATGATAAGTGCATTACTTACCTTGACTTAGCTTGTGAGGGACGGTAATTGTGACCCTGTGTCTTCTCCTGTCACCTGCGCCTGCTAACCTGTAGCCACCATGCATGAGTGCATGTCATCCACACTGGCCAGGCTGGTGTCCAGATTGACAATGAATACCGGTGGCTCTGTTGCCTGGAACACGGCATCCAGCCTGATGGCCAGATGCCAAGTGACAAGACCACTGGGGGAGGAGATGACTCAACACCTTCTTCAGTGAGATGGGTGCTGGCCAGCATGTGCCCAGGGCAGTGTTTGTAGACCTGGAACCTACAGTCATTGATGAAGTTCACACTGGCACCTACCATCAGCTCTTCCACCCTGAGCACCTCATCCCAGGCAAGGAAGTTGCTTCCTGAGGACACTACATCATTGGCAAGGAGATTATTGGTCTTGTCTTGGACTGAATTTGGAAACTAGGTGACCAGAACACAGGTCTTCAACACTTCTTGGTTTTCCACAGCTTTGGAGGGGCAACTGGCTCTGGGTTCACCTCCATACTGATGGAACATCTCATCCCTCTGTCAATTATGGCAAGAATTCCAAGCTGGAGTTCTCCATTTACCCAGCCCCCCAGGTTTTCACAGCTGTAGTTGAGCCCTACAGCTATCCTCAGTACTGACTCCACCCTAGAGCACTCTGACTGTACCTTCATGTTAGACAAAAAAGCCATCTATGACACTGTTGCAGAAACCTCGATATTGGAGCACCTGGGTGGCTCAGTCGGTTAAACGTCCAACTCTTGATTTTTGGCGCAGGTCATGATCTCATGGGTTGTGGGATCAAGCCCCACACCTGGATTCACACTCACCAGGGAGTCTGCTTGAAAGATTCTCTCCCTCTGCCCCCCCCACTCGCAGGTGCATGAACATGCTCTTTCTCTATTAAAAAAAAAAAGTAGAAGCCTCAATATTAAATGCTCAAACTACACTAAACTTAACCGCCTTGTTAGCCAGATTGTGTCTTCCATTGCTGCTTCCCTCAGATTTGATGGAGCCCTGAATGTTGATCTGACAGAATTCCAGACCAACCTGGTGCCCTATCCCTGCATCCACTTTCCTCTGGCTACATATGCTCCTGTCATCTCTGCTGAGAAAACCTACCATGAACAGCTTTCTGTAGCAGAGATCACCACTGCATGCTTTGAGTCAGGCAACCAGATCGTGAAATATGACCCTTGGCGTGATAAATATGTGGCTTGCTGCCTATGATTCCCCAAGATGTCAATGCTGCCATTGCCACCATCAAGACCAAGTGCAGCATCCAGTTTGTGGACTGGTGCCTCACTGACTTCAAAGTTGGCATTAATTACCAGCCTCCTACTGTGGTACATGGTGGAGACCTGGCCAAAGTACAGTGAACTGTGTGTATGCTGAGCAACACCACAGCCATTGCTGAGGTCTGGGCTCCCCTGGACCATAAGTTTGACCTAATGTATGCCAAGTGTGTCTTTGTTCACTGGTATGTGGGTGAAGGCATGGAGGAAAGAGAGTTTTCTAAGGCCCATGAGGACATAGCTGCCCTTGAGAAGATTTATGTGGAAGTTGGTGTGGATTCTGTTGAAGGAGAGGGTGAAGAAGAAGAAGAAGAAGAGGAATACTAATTACCATTCCTTTCAGCCCTGTGGCTTGTCACACCTAGAACTTTAGTTTAAACATTTGCCGAAAGGCATTAAAGCTTTCTGGTTATATTGTCTTCACTTTTTAGCTGCGATCATGCCTTACTTTTCTATGCATACCAGTAAGATTTTTCCATCATGTCTCAAAGTAAAGGCTTTAAGAAAGAAAAAAAAAATCCACAAAAACTATTATATTTATATATATTAGCAACAAATAATTAGAAAATAAAAAATTAAATACCATTTTAATAGCATCAAAACCATTAAATATCTAGAAATAAATCTAACCAAAAATGAGCAAAACCTCTATACTGAAATTATAAAGCTTTGCCAAAAGAAATTAAAGATGTCCTAAATAAATGAAAAGATATATCTTAGAACCAACAAAGATGGCGGAGGAGTAGGAGATCTTAGTTTTGTCTGGTGCCAGGAATTCATCTAGATAGCTATCAAATCGTTCTGAACACCTGCAAACTCAACCTGAGATCTAAGAAAAGAATAACTACAACTCTATGAATAGAAAAACGACCTCTCTGCAAGGTAGAGGGTGTGGAATGTGAATTCAAGGTGATATATGGAAAGATAAACTGCAGGGGGAGGAGCCTCCGTAAGCCAGCAACAGAGTGATACAGCAGCGGAGTGCAAAATTGGAACTTTTAGAAGTCTGCTTCTATAAGGGACATTTGTGCCTGAAAGGCACTCAGGTGGTGACGTGGGGCAGAATCCTAGGTGGGACAGTGTGGTCTCAGGATCCCCGGGGTCACAGGAAGAGTGGAGGTGCCTGAGTGTGGCAGAGTTCCCAGGCATTGGAGAGGGGAAGCTGCCTGCAATCAGTAAACCCAGGAGTGGGCTTTCACCTTGGTGTTGCCATAAGCCATGAACCCCGGTGTGATCAGGTGACCGCACTGACAGCAGGGGCCCAGCAAGTGGCAGAACTGCAAGAAGACCCTCCCCTTCCTCCCCTGGGAGGAGTGGCACCGGTGCACACCATAGGAGTTGGCTGGGTTTGGAGACTCAAAACGGGGTTGCATGCCTGAGATAGAAACTCTCTGTCCCAGGCTGGGTGAGCACGGAGTGCAGACAGACACCAGGAAGACAGGAGTGACTGACTGCTTTTCCCTGAGGGCACCCTGAGGAGTGAGGCCCTGAGCTTTTGGCTCCAGGGCTGGAGATTGGGAGGCCGCCTTTTTTATTCTCATCTTCTAAAGTGGTGAGGAAACCCTTCAGGGAACAAACCCACGTAGAGCAAACCAGAACAGCTGTGTTAGTCTGGCCTTTTGGCAAGAGGGGTGCAATTCCACCCAGGGCAAAGATATCTAAGAATCAACACAACAGGCCCCACCTCGGATCAGCAAGAACATCCAACTAAGACCAAGTCAAGTTTACCAGTCAGAGAGAACTGCAAAACTCCAGTGCTAAGTCTTTCAATTTTAATTTTTTTCTCTTTCCTCTTTCAACCTACTTCTTATTTTACCAACTCTTTTTTAAAAATCTTTTTTAGTTTTCATTTTTACAGTTACATTCCAGCCTTTCATTGTATTTAATTTTATTTTTGTACATATGTAAGTTTTTCTTTCTTTACAATTCGGGATGCAGTTTCTTCTAACAAACAGACCAAAATACATCCAGAATCTAGTGCATGACTCTCTTCTCTTCACCTGTGTGATCATATTCTCTCTTTCTTTTCCCTCTCTTCTTCTTCCTTTGTTAAAGTCTTTTTTTTATTATTATGTTCAGTTAGCCACCGTATAGTACATCATTAGTTTTTGATGCAGTGTTCAATGATTCATTAGTTATATATAACACCTGGTGTTAAAGTCTTTTTTAATTTTCATCTTTACAGTTACATTCTATCCTTTCATTGTATTTAATTTTATTTGTGTGTATATATATATATATATATATATATTTCTTCTTTCTTTACAATTTTGGAAAGTATTTTCTTCCAACAAATGGACCAAAATACACTCAGGATATAGTGTATTGCTCTGTTCTGTTCACCTGTCTGTTTATATTCTTTCCTTTTATTATTAATTTTATTTTTGTACATATATAACTTTTTCTTTCTTTACAATTTGGGATCTAGTTTTCTAAAAAAAAAAAAAAAGACCAAAATGCACACAGAATCCAGCGTATTGCTCTATTCTTCTCATATTCTGATTATATTCTCTTTTTTTCTTTTTAATTTTTTTTTCAGTTTTGGATCTCTTTTGATTTTTTTAGTGTATATTTTTCTGGCGTCATTGTTGCCATTTTTGTATTTTGTTCTCTTGTTCATCTATTCTTCTCTGGACAGAATGACAAGATGGGAAAACTCACCTCAAAAAAGAGAACAAGATGCAGTATGACTGCCAGGGACCTAATCAGTATGGAAATAAGTAAGATGTTGAAACTAGGGTTCAGAATAATGATTATAAAGGTACCAGCTATGCTTGAAAAAAACAGAGAAGACACTAGAGAATCCCCTTCTGGAGAAATAAAAGAACTAAAATCTAACCAAGTTGAAATAAAAAAGGCTATTAATGAGATGCAATAAAAAATGGAGGCTGTAACTGCTAGGATAAATGAGGTAGAAGAGAGAATTAGTGTTATAGAAGATCAATAATGGAGAATAAAGAAACTGAGAAAAAGAGAGATAAACAACTACTGGATCATGAGGGGAGAATTATAGAGATAAGTGATACCATAAGGTGAAACAATATTAGAAAAAGTGGATTCTCAGAAGAAGCAGAAAGAGAGAGGGGGGCAGAAGGTATATTGGAGCAAGTTATAGTGGAGAGCTTCCATAATCTGGGGAAGGAAACAGGCATCAAAATCCAGGAGGCACAAAGAACCCACTCAAAATCAATAAAAATAGCTCAATAACCCAACATATAATAGTGAAACTTATGGATCTCAGAGACAAAGAGAAAATCCTAAAAGCAGCTCAGGACAAGAGGTCTGTAACCTACATGTGTAGAAACATTAGACTGGCAGCAGACCTATCCACAGAGACCTGGCAGGCCAGAAAGGACTGGCATGATGTATTCAGGGTACTAAAAGAGAGAAATATGCAGCCAATACTTTAGCTAGCTAGCTGTCATTCAAAATAGAAAGAGCCATAAAAACTTCCAGGACAAACAGAAACTAAAAGAATTCATGATCACCAAACCAGCCCTACAAGAAATATTAAAAGGGATCCTCTAAGCAAAGCAAGGAACAGAGACAATATACAGTAACAGTCACTTTACAGGTAATACAATGGCACTAAATTCATATCTATCAATAGTTACTCTGAATGTAAATAGGCTAAATGCCCCAATCAAAAGACACAAGGTATCAGATTGGATAAAAATGCAAGACCCAATGATATGCTGTCTGCAAGAGACTCATTTTAGACCCAAAGACACCTCCAGATTGAAAGTGAGGGGGTGGAAAACAATTTATCATGCTAATGGACATCAAAAGAAAGCTGGGGTGGCACTCTTTATATCAGACAAATTAGATTTTAAACCAAAGACTGTAATAAGAGATGAGGAAGGACACTATATCATAATTAAAGGTCTATCCTACAAGAAAAACCTAACAATTGTAAATATTTATGCCCCTACATGGGAGCAGCCAATTATGTAAACCAATTATTAACAAAACTAAAGAAAGACATCAATAATAATACAATAATAGTAGGGGACTCTAACTTACTGCAATGGACAGATCATCTAAGCCAAAGATCAACAAGGAAACAAGGGCTTTGAATGACACACTGAACCAGATGGACTTCACAGATATATTCAGAGCATTCCATCCCAAAGCAACAGAATACACATTCTTCTCAAATGCACATGGAACATTCCCCAGAATAGATCACATACTGGTCACAAATCAGGTCTCAACCAGAACCAAAAGACTGAGATCATTCCCTGCATACTTTCAGACCGCAATGCTTTGAAACTTTAACTCAATCACAGAAGTAAATTTGGGAAGAACAAAAATACATGGACTAAAGAACATCCTACTAGAGAATGAATGGGTCAACCAGGAAATTAAAGAAGAGTTTTAAAAATTCATGGAAACAAATGAAAACGAAAAGACAACTGTTCAAAACCTTTGGGATGCAGGAAAAGCGGCCCTGAGAGTGAAGTATATAGCAATACAAGCCTTTCTCAAGAAACAAGAAAGGTCTCAAATACACAACCTAGCCTTACACTTACAGGAGCTGGAGTAAGAACAGCAAATAAAGCCTAAACCCAGCAGGAGAAGAGAAATAATAAAGATTAGAGCAGAAATCAATGAAATAGAAACCAAAAGAATAGTAGAACAGATCAACAAAACTAGGAGCTGGTTCTTTGAAAGAAATAATAAGATTGATAAGCCCCTGGCTGGACTTATCAAAAAGAAAAGAGAATGGACCCCAAAAAATAAAATCATGAATGAAAGAGGAGCGATCACAACCAACACTGAAGAAATACAAACAATTATAAGAACATATTATGAGCAACTATATACCAACAAATTAGTCAATCTGGAAGAAATGGATGCATTCCTAGAGACGTATAAACTACCAAAACTGAACCAGGAAGAAATAGATAACCTGAACAGACCCATAACCAGCAAGGAAATTGAAGCAGTAATCAAAAATCTCCCAACAAACAAGAGTCCAGGACCGGTTGGCTTCCCAGGGGAATTCTACCAAACATTTAAAGAAGAATTAATACCTATTTTTCTGAAGCTGTTTCAAAAAAATAGAAATGGAAGGAAAACTTCCAAACTCTTTCTATGAGACCAGCATTACCTGGATCCCAAAATCAGACAAAACCCCACCAAAAAGGAGAATGACAGACGAATATCCCTGATGAACGTGGATGCAAAAATTCTCACTGAAATACTAGCCAATAGGATCCAACAGTACTTTAAAAGAATTATTCACCACAACCAAGTGGGATTTATTCCTGGGCTGCAAGCGTGGTTCGTCACCTGCAAATCAATTGATGTGATACACTACATAAATAAAAGAAAGGACAAGAACCATATGACCCACAGCAGCTCTTTCTGCCCACGCGTCCTGTCCCCGTGCTTTAATAAACCACCAATTTTGCACCAAAGACGCCTCAAGAATTCTTTCTTGGTCGTCGGCTCCAGACCCCACCCCACTGAACCTCGCGAGTATTCCATGTCCTCATCAAGGTTTTTTGACGCAGAGGTATGTTTAAATAGGGCTGGGAGAGAGGAGTTAAGATGGCGGAGGAGTAGGGGACCCCTTTTTCAGCCGGTCCCCTGAGTAGAGCTGGATAGGTACCAGAGCAGCCTAAATAATGACGGAATCAGCCTGAGACGCAGGAAGATACATCTGGATCTCTAAAAATGAACATCTCCAGCGCTGAGTATTGAGGTACGAAGAGGGGAGCTGTGAAACCGCGCACAGATATCGGAAGATAAATGGAAGGGGGAGGGAGCC
>NW_024424897.1:42397558-42398970 GCF_017311325.1 Ursus maritimus
GCGCCCCTAAAGAAGAATTTAAAAAATTCGTGGAAACAAATGAAAATGAAAACACAACTGTTCAAAATCTTTGGGATGCAGCAAAGGCGGTCCTAAGAGGGAAGTATATAGCAAAACAAGCCTTTCTCAAGAAACAAGAAAGGTCTCAAATACACAACCTAGCCTTACACTTACAGGAGCTGGAGTAAGAACAGCAAATAAAGCCTAAACCCAGCAGGAGAAGAGAAATAATAAAGATTAGAGCAGAAATCAATGAAATAGAAACCAAAAGAATAGTAGAACAGATCAACAAAACTAGGAGCTGGTTCTTTGAAAGAAATAATAAGATTGATAAGCCCCTGGCTGGACTTATCAAAAAGAAAAGAGAATGGACCCCAAAAAATAAAATCATGAATGAAAGAGGAGCGATCACAACCAACACTGAAGAAATACAAACAATTATAAGAACATATTATGAGCAACTATATACCAACAAATTAGTCAATCTGGAAGAAATGGATGCATTCCTAGAGACGTATAAACTACCAAAACTGAACCAGGAAGAAATAGATAACCTGAACAGACCCATAACCAGCAAGGAAATTGAAGCAGTAATCAAAAATCTCCCAACAAACAAGAGTCCAGGACCGGTTGGCTTCCCAGGGGAATTCTACCAAACATTTAAAGAAGAATTAATACCTATTTTTCTGAAGCTGTTTCAAAAAAATAGAAATGGAAGGAAAACTTCCAAACTCTTTCTATGAGACCAGCATTACCTGGATCCCAAAATCAGACAAAACCCCACCAAAAAGGAGAATGACAGACGAATATCCCTGATGAACGTGGATGCAAAAATTCTCACTGAAATACTAGCCAATAGGATCCAACAGTACTTTAAAAGAATTATTCACCACAACCAAGTGGGATTTATTCCTGGGCTGCAAGCGTGGTTCGTCACCTGCAAATCAATTGATGTGATACACTACATAAATAAAAGAAAGGACAAGAACCATATGACCCACAGCAGCTCTTTCTGCCCACGCGTCCTGTCCCCGTGCTTTAATAAACCACCAATTTTGCACCAAAGACGCCTCAAGAATTCTTTCTTGGTCGTCGGCTCCAGACCCCACCCCACTGAACCTCGCGAGTATTCCATGTCCTTATCAAGGTTTTTTGACGCAGAGGTATGTTTAAATAGGGCTGGGAGAGAGGAGTTAAGATGGCGGAGGAGTAGGGGACCCCTTTTTCAGCCGGTCCCCTGAGTAGAGCTGGATAGGTACCAGAGCAGCCTAAATAATGACGGAATCAGCCTGAGACGCAGGAAGATACATCTGGATCTCTACAAATGAACATCTCCAGCGCTGAGTATTGAGGTACGAAGAGGGGAGCTGTGAAACCGCGCACAGATATCGGAAGATAAATGGAAGGGGGAG
>NW_024424897.1:42401690-42430973 GCF_017311325.1 Ursus maritimus
ATGGGACAATATATTTGCAAATGACACTACAGATAAAGGACTGGTATCCAAGATCTACAAAGAACTTCTCAAACTCAATACACGAGAAACAAATAAGCAAATCAAAAAATGGGCAGAAGATATGAACAGACACTTTTCCAATGAAGACATACAAATGGCTAACAGACACATGAAAAAATGTTCAAAATCATTAGCCACCAGGGAAATTCAAATAAAAACCACACTGAGATACCACCTTATGCCAGTTAGAATGGCAAAAATAGACAAGGCAAGAAACAACAATTGTTGGAGAGGATGTGGAGAAAGGGGATCCCTCCTATATTGTTGGTGGGAATGCAAGTTGGTACAGCCACTCTGGAAAACAGTGTGGAGGTCCCTTAAAAAGTTAAAAATTGAGCTACCCTATCATCCAGCCATTGCACTACTGGGTGTTTACCCGAAAGATACAGACGTAGTGAAGAGAAGGGTCATATGCACACCAATGTTCATAGCAGCATTGTCCACAATAGCTAAATCGTGGAAGGAGCTGAGATGC
Source organism: Ursus maritimus (assembly GCF_017311325.1). Taxonomy (NCBI): domain Eukaryota; kingdom Metazoa; phylum Chordata; class Mammalia; order Carnivora; family Ursidae; genus Ursus; species Ursus maritimus. The sequence goes on from NW_024424897.1 coordinate 42,402,226, forward strand.
CCTTCAACAGATGACTGGATTAAGAAGTTGTGGTCCATATATACAATGGAATATTACTCAGCTATCAGAAAGAACGAGTTCTCAACATTTGCTGCAACATGGACGGCACTGGAGGAGATAATGCTAAGTGAAATAAGTCAAGCAGAGAAAGACAACTATCATATGATTTCTCTCATCTATGGAACATAAGAACTAGGATGATCGGTAGGGGAAGAAAGGGATAAAGAAAGGGGGGGTAATCAGAAGTGGGAATGAAACATGAGAGACTATGGACTATGAGAAACAAACTGAGGGCCTCAGAGGGGAGGGGAGTGGGGGAATGGGATAGACCAGTGATGGGTAGTAAGGAGAGCACGTATTGCATGGTGCACTGGGTGTTATACGCAACTAATGAATCATCGAGCCTTACATTGGAAACTGGGGATGTACTAGATGGTGACTAACATAATAAAAAATCATTTAAAAAAAATAAAAAATAAAAAAATAAAAATTAAAAAAAAAGAACCATATGATCCTCTAAATAGATGCAGAAAAAGCATTTGACAACGTACAGCATCCTTTCTTGATTAAAACTCTTCACAGTGTAGGAATAGAGGTAACGTACCTCAATATCATTAAAACCATATACAAAAAGCCCACAGCAAATATTATTCTCAATGGGGAAACCTGAGAGCTTTTCCCCTAAGGTCAGTAACATGGCAGGAATGTTCACTATCGCCACTATTGTTCAACATAGTACTAGAAGTCCTAGCTTCAGCATGAAAAAAACAAAAAGAAATAAAAGGCATCCGAATCAGTAAAGAAGAAGTCAAACTCTCACTCTTTGCAGATGACATGATACTCTATGTGGAAAACCCAAAAGACTCTACCCCAAATGGCTAGACTCACACAGAAATTCAGCAAAGTGGCAGGATATAAAATCAATGCACAGAAATCAGTTGCGTTTTTATAAGCTAACAATGCAACAGAAGAGAGAAAAATTAAGTCGTCAATCCCCTTTGCAATTGCACCAAAAACCATAAGATACCTAGAAATAAACCTAACCAAAGAGGCGAAGGATCTGTACTCTAAAAACTATAGAAAACTCATGAAAGAAATTGAGAAAGATACAAAGAAATGGAAAAACATTCCATGCTCATGGATTGGAAGAACAAATATTGTTAAAATGTCTACACTACCCAAAGCAATTTACACATTCAATCCAATCCCTATCAAGATAATACCAGTATTTTTCACAGAGCTGGAACACACAATCCTAAAATTTGTATGGAACCAGAAAAGACCCTGAATAGCCAAAGGAATGTTGGAAAAGAAAACCAAAGCTGGAGGCATCACAATTCTGGACTTCAAGTTCTGTTACAAAGCTGTAATCAAGACAGTATGGTACTGGCATAAAAAAGACACATAGATCAATGGAACAGAATAGAGAACCCAGAAATGGACCCTCAACTCCGATGGTCAACTCATCTTCGACAAAGCAGGAAAGAATATCCAATGGAAAAAAAGGCAGTCTCTTCAACAAATGGTGTTGGGAAAATTGGACACCCACATGCAGAAGAATGAAACTGGACCACTTCCTTACACCATACACAAAAATAAATTCGAAATGGATGAAAAACCTAAACATGAGAAAGGAATCCATCAAAATCCTGTGGGAGAACACAGGCAGCAACCTCTGTGACCTCGGTCACAGCAACTTCTTACTAGACATTTATCCGGGGACAAGAGAAACAAAAACAAAAATGAACTATTGGGACTTCATCAGTACAAAAAGCTTCTGCACAGCAAAGGGAACAATCAACAAAACTAAAAGGCAACCTTTACATTGGGAGAAGATATTTGCAAATGCCTTATCAGATAAAGGGTTTGTATCCAAAATCTATAAAGAACTTATCAAACTCAACACCCAACAAATAATCGAATTAAGAAATGGGCATAAGACATGAACAGACATTTCGCCGAAGAAGACATACAAATGGCCAACAGACATGAAAAAAATGCTCAATTATCACTTGGCATCAGGGAAATACAAATCAAAGTCACAATGAGATACTGTCTCACACCAGTCAGAATGGCTAAATTTAACAATACAAGAAACAACAGATGTTGGTGAGGATAGAGAGAAAGCGGAACCCTCTTACACTGTTGGTGGCAATGCAAGCTGGTGTAGCCTTTCTGGAAAACAGTATGGAGGTTCCTCAAAAAGTTGAAAATAGAGACACCCTATGACCCAGCAATTGTACTACTGGGTATTTACCACAAATATACAAATGTAGTGATCTGAAAGGGCACCTACACCCCAATATTTATAGCAGCATTGTCCAATAGCCAAACTATGGAAAGAGCCCAGATGTCTATCGGCAAATGAATGGATAAAGAAGATGTGGTATATATCTATACAATGCACTACTACTCAGCCCTCAAAAAAATGAAATCTTGACATTTGCAACAGCATGGATGGAACTAGAGGGTATTATGCTAAGCGAGACAAGTCAATCAGAGAAAGACAATTATCATATGATCTCACCGGTACGTGGAATTTAAGAAACAAAACAGAGGATCACAGGGGAAGAGAGGAAAAAATAAAACAAGATGAAACCAGAGAGGGAGCCAAACCATAAAAGACTCTTAATCATAGGAAACAAACTGAGAGTTGCTGGAGGGAAGGGGGATGGAGGGAATGGGTAACTGGGTGATGGACATTATGGAGGGCATGTGATGTAAGGAGCACTGAGAATTATACAGGACTGATGAATCACTGACCTCTACCTCTGAAACTAATAATACATTACGTGTTAATTAATTGAATTTAAATTTAAAAATTTAAGAAAAAAGAAAAGAATACTTACTCATTAATTACAAGACTTAATACATACTGTTAAGACAGTAGTTCTCCCTCAATTGACCTCTAGATTCAATGTAATTCTAATCAAAATTTCTGCAGGGCTCTCTATATATGTTTCTGTGTGTGTATGTACTGTATGGTGACTAACATAATATAATAAAAAAGATTGACAAGTTGATTCTAAAATGTATGTGGAAATGCAGAGGACCCAGAAAAGCCAAGGAAATCTTGAAGAACAACAAAGTGGAAGGATTTATACCATCAAATATCAAGATTTGTAACAGAGTTACAGAAATCAGGGTGGCATGATAATGGTGTAAAGATAGACAAGGCAATGGAACAGAATAGTCCAGTCGAAAGTCATTCATTCATTCATTCATTCATTCATTCATTCATTCATAAGATTTTATTTATTTGAGAAGGAGAGAGTGAGAGAGAGAGAGAGAGAAGGAGCAGAGGGAGGGGCAGAAGGAGAGAGAGAAGCAGACTCCCCACTGAACAGGGAGCCCGACACGGGGCTCCATCCCAGGACCCCAGGATCAAGACCTGAGCCAAAGGCAGGTGCTTAACTGACTGAGCCACCTAGGTGCCCCAGAAAGTCCTATATTTAAAACAGGAGGTGTTTTCAATAATGATGCCACATGGAAAAAAATGTATTTTGGGTCCTACCTTACCTGACACACAAAAATAAATTCTACATGTATTTTAGGTCTAAATGTGAATGATAATACTATAAATCATTTTAGAAAAATGCATTGGAGAATATTCTCATGATTTGGGAGTAGGCAAATATTTCTTTTTTTTTCTTTTTTTTTTTTAGGCAAATATTTCTTAAGCAAAATGCAAAGAATGCTGTACATAAAAGAAAAACTTGGGAAATAGACATTAAAATTAAGAACTTCTGTTCATGGGTGCCTGGGTGGCTCAGTCGGCTAAGCCTCCGACTCTTGTTTTCAGTTTAAGTCATGATCTCATGAGTTGTGGGATCAAGCCCCACATCTGGTCAGTGCTCACTGGGGAGTCTACTTGAAGGATTCTCTCCCTCATCCCCTCCCCCCCACTTGCTCACTCTCTCTCAAAATAAATAAATCTTAAAAAAAACTTCTGTTCATCAGAAAACACCATTAAGACAGTGAAAAGGCAAGCAAGGTACGAGAAAAAGTATTTACAATACATTTGTTCATCAAAGGTTTTTATCTGACTATGTATAAAACTCCTACAAATCAATAAGACAACTCAACAGAAAAATGGACAATAGATTTGAACAGAAACTTCATCAAAGAGAACATTAAATTGACTATAAATAGAGGAAAATGAGTTCCAGTTCATGAGTCACCAGAGAAATGCAAATTAAAATCACAAGATAAAATTATGTGTTCGGCAAAATAACAAAAAAACAGACAGTGCCAAATGTTGGCAAAGATGGAATACAGAAATTTTCATACAGTCCTTGTGGGAATCTAAATTGGTAGAACTTCAGAAAACTGTTTGGCACTATTTATAAAGCTGAATGTACCCCATTATCAGCATTTATGCTCCTAGAGAAATTAATCTATATGTCTACCAAAAGACATGTAGAGAATGATTATGGCAGTTTCTTTTTGTTCTAGCCAAATTTGGAAACTATTCAAATGTCTATCATCTGCAGAATGAATTTAAAAATTATAGTATATTCATACAAGAGAATACTGTGCAGCAATGAATAGCAACTACTGCCATGCAATGTGGATAAAAGTAGTTAAATTATTGGGAAAAACCAGATACAATAGAGCACGTGCTGTATGATCCATTAATATGAGGTTCAAAAACTGGCAAAATTAATCTATAGTGTTGGAAACTGAGGAAGTGTTACCAAAGAAAGAAAGAATGGAAGGAAAGAAGGGAGAGAGGAAGAGATGGAGAGAGGGAGAGAGAGAGGAGGGAAGGAAGGGAAGAAGGAAGGAATGTTAGTGTTAACTTTGGAGGGAGGTTAAGACTGGAGAAGTAGCATGAGGGAGATTCTGGAATCGTGGTGATGCTTTTTTTTTTTTTTAATGTGGTAAAATATATATTTTTTTCATTTTAACTATTTGTGAGTATACAATTCAGTGACATTAAATATATTCACAATGTTGTAATAATCATTACCACTATCTGTATCCAAGACATTTCCACTATCCCCAACAAAAACTCGGTACCCATTAAAAAATAAATTCCTGTTCTCTACTTCCCCCAATTTGTAGTGATCTCTATTTCACTTTCTATCTCTATGAATTTGCCTACTCTAGCTACAATATTTTTCCTTGGATGTCTGGCTTATTTCAATAAACAAAATATTTTCCAGGTCCATCCATGTTGTAGCATATATAAAATTTTATTCCTTTTTAATGGCTGAATGATATTCCACTGTATGTATATACCATATTTTGTATATACCATTCATCTGTTGATATATGCTTGGGTTGTTTCCACTTTTTGCCTATTGTGAATAATGCTGCTATGAACACTGATGTATAAGTATCTGTTCAAATCTCTGCTCTTAATTTTTGTGGATATATACTTAAGAGTGGAATTGTTTAGTTATATGTAATTCTATGTTTAAACCTTTTGAGAAACTACCAAACTCTTTAACAGTGGCTGCACCATTTTACATTCTCACCAGCAATGCACCAGCGTTCCAATTTCTCCACATTCCCGCCCATACTTATTTTATTTTTATCTTAATTTTTATAACCATCCTAGTAAGAGTGAAGTGATACCTCATTGTGGTTTTGATTTGCATTTCCCTAATGACAAATTATGTTGAGCACTTTTTATATGCTTATTGGCCATTTGTATATCTTCTTTGAAGAAATGTCTCTTAAAGTCCTTTGTCTATTTTTGAATTGGGTTGTTTGTTTTTGTTATTATGGGTGTTAAATGTTCGTTATGTTCTGATAAGGAACACTAATTCCCTATCAGGTATATGACTTGCAAATATTTTCTCTCATTCAGTAGATTGTCTTTTCACTTTCTTGTTCTATCCTGATGTGCAAAAGTTCCTAATTTTGATGAAGTTCAGTTTATTTTTTCTTTTGTTTCCTGTGCTTTTGATGTCATCTCCATGAAGTCATTGCCAAATTCAATGTCATAGGGATTTTCCCCAAATTTTCACCTGAGAGTTTTATAGTTTTAGCTCTTTAATTTAAATCTTTCATTACATTTTTGTTCATTTTTGCATATGGTATAAAGGTCCAGCTTTCCAACTCATTTGCATGGGATATGCTGTTGTCCTAGCATCATTTGTTTAAAAAAATGGTCTTTTGGGGCGCCTGGGTGGCTCAGTCGTTAAGCGTCTACCTTTGGCTCAGGGCGTGATCCCGGGGTTCTGGGATCGAGCCCCGTATCAGGCTCCTTCGCGGGAAGCCTGTTTCTTCCTCTCCCACTCCCCCTGCTTGTGTTCCCTCTCTCGCTGGCTGTCTCTCTCTCTGTCAAATAAATAAATAAAATCTTTTTAAAAAAATGGTCTTTTCCCACTGAATAGATTTGGTACCCTATTGAAAAAAAGATGTATATATACATATTAACATATATACTTACATACATACATACATACATATACTTCATATACATATATATATGTGTATATATATATATATATGTAGATTTATTTCTGGGCTGTCTATTCTATTCAGTTGGTCTATGCCTGTCCTTATGCCTCTACCATACTGTTTTAATTACTTTAGCTTTAGCTTTGTATTAAGTTTCAAAATTGGGTAATGTGACTCTTCCAAGTTTATTCTTTTTCAAGATTGTTTTAGCTATTCAGAGTCCTTTGCAATTCCTTATGAAAGCAAGGATCAGTTTATCCATTTCTGTGAAAGAGACTGTTGGGATTTTGATAAAATTGCTTTGAATCTACAGATCCCTTTGAGTAGTAACTACATCTTTATAATGTTAAGTCTTCTTGTCATGGACATAGGGTTCTTTTCATTTATTTATGTCTTCTTTAATTTTTTTCAGCATAGTTCATAGTTTTCAGCATTTAAGTCGTTCATCTCCTTGGTTAGATTTATTCCTAAGTAATTCTTTTAGGTGCTATTGAAAATGGGATTGCTTTCCTAATTTACTTTTTGGGTTGTTCATTGCTGTTGTACAGAAACACAACTGACTTTGTGTGTTGGTGTTGTATCCTGCAACCTTGCTGAATTCATTTATTAGCTCTAGTAGCTTTCTTGTGAGTTATTCAAGATATTCTATATACAGGATATGTCACTTATAAACATAGGGTTTTTTTTCTGATTTGGATGCCTTTTCTTTTTCTTTTCTAATATCTCTGGCTAGAACTTCTAGTACAATATTGAATAGCAGCTGTGAAAGTGTGTATCTTTGTCTTTTTTCTGATCTTAAGGGGAAAGTTTTCAGTCTTTCACCACTGAGTATAACTATGGGTTTTTAAATAAATACCATTTATCATTCTGAGGAATTTCTCCTCTGTTTCTAGTTTTCTGAGGAGGTTTTTTGTTTGTTTATTTGTTTAAATCATGAAATGGTGTTGGAGTCTGTCAAATACCTTTTCTACATCAATTGAGGTGATTATGTGTTTTTTTTTCCTTCACTGGATTAATGTGATGAATTACCCTGATTGATTGTCTTATGTTGGATCACAATTGCATTTCTGGGATAAATCTCACTTGATCATGGTGAATAATCCTCTTACTGTGCTCTTGGATTTGATTTGCTAATATCTTGTTGAGGATTTTGGCATCTGTATTCAAAAGGAATATTGGTCTGCAATTTTCATTTCTTGTGGTGTCTTTACCTGCTCTTGGTATCAGAATAATATTGGCCTCATAGAATAAGTTAGAAACCATTCCGTCTCCTTCGATTCTTTGGGAAGAGCCTCATAAGGATTGATTTTATTTTATTTTATGTTTATTTTATTTTCTAAAAAGATTTTATTTATTTATTTTTTTAAAGTAATCTCTACACCCAACGTGGTGCTCAAACTCACAACCCAGAGACCAAGAATCGCACACTCCATTGACTGAGCCAGCTAAGGGCCCCTGATTTTAATTCTTTAAATGTTGAAGCCATCCAGTCCAGGACTTTACTTTGCTGGGAGGATTTTGATTACTGATTCAATCTCTTTATTTGTTATAGGTCTGTTGAGATTTTCTATTTCTTTATGAGTCAGTTTAGATAACTTTTGTGTTTCAAGGAATTCGTCCACTTACTCTAGGTTATTCTTTTTATCTCTGTGAGACTGATGGCAATGTTCCCACTTTCATTTCTTATTTTAGTTATTCGTATCTTTTCTTTTTCTTTGCCAGTCTAGCTAAAGGTTTGTTGATTAGTTGACCTTTTTAAAAAACTAACTTTTGGGGCGCCTGGGTGGCACAGTGGTTAAGCGTCTGCCTTCGGCTCAGGGCGTGATTCCAGCGTTATGGGATCGAGCCCCACATCAGGCTCCTCCGCTATGAGCCTGCTTCTTCCTCTCCCGCTCCCCCTGCTTGTGTTCCCTCTCTCGCCGGCTGTCTCTATCTCTGTCGAATAAATAAATAAAATCTTTAAAAAAAAAAAACTAACTTTTGACTTTATTGATTTTCTCTACTATTTTTCTATGCTCTATTTTTTTTTATTTCCACTCTACTCTTTATCATTTCCTTCCTTCTGCTCCCTTCCTTCTGCTTCAGTTCTGAGTTTATTTTACTCTTCTTTGTTCAGTCCATTAAGATATAAAGTTAGGTTTGCGGGGCTTGGGTGACCCAGTCGGTGGAGCATCTGACTCTTGGGTTCGGCTAAGGTCATGATCTCATGGGTTGTGAGATCAAGACCTGAGTTGGGCTCCAAGCTCAGCCGGGAGTCTGCTTGGGGATTCTCTCCTCTGCCCCTCCCCCAACTCGAGCAGGTGCGTGTGTGCCTTCACGCACACTCTCTCTCTCAAATAAATAAATAAATAAATAAATTTTTTTAAAAAAGATGTTAAAAAGTTAGGTTATTGATTTGAGGTCTTCTTTTTTTTAATGTAGTCATGGCTGTAAGTTTCCCTCTGAGCACTGCTTTCACTGTATCCCATAAGTTTTGGCATGTTGTATTTTCATTTTCATTCATCTCTAAGAATTTTCTCTTTCCCTTGTGATTTCTTCCTTAATTCATCGGTATTTAAGAATGTGTGTTTAAAGTACCACAGATTTGTGAATTTTCCAGTTTTTCTTTTGTTGTTGATTTCTAACTTCATCCTGTTTTGGTCAAAGAAGATACTTTATGTGATATCTATGTTTTAAAATTTATTGAGATTTATTTTGTGGCCTATCTGAAAGATGTCCCATGTGCATTTGAGAAGAATTTGAATTCTGTTATTGTTGGGTAGAGTGTTCTTTATATGTCTGTTAGGGATAGTTAATTTTTGTATATGATGTGAGGTAGAGGTCCAACTTCATTTTTTCCCATGTGGATATACAGTTTTTATAGCACCATTTGCTGAAGAGACAATTTTTTCCCCATTGAATGATCTTGGTACCTATGTCAAAAACTAGTTGGTCATGGACATATGGGTTCAGTTCTGGACTTTCAATTCTATTACATTTACATATGTCTATCATCATGCCAGTACCAAAAGTTTTATGGTTTTTTTCATATTGGTCTTAACACATTTTTGTTTGGTTTATCTCTAGATATTTTCCAGTTTTGTCACTATTACAGAAAGAAACTTTGAAAAATTATATTTTTAATCAGTTATTGCTAATAACTAGGGTATCTCTCTATATATAGTTTTTTTAACAACTGATAATTTATTTAAAAGGTTGATTTAAGCATCTGCAATGGTGACTTCAACCTCAATTTTTGGCTCAATACTGATGAAAGTAATCTGCTTAACAATCTCAGAAGGACTGTGCAAATCAATGAGTCACTTGTGGATCTTTATCTGAAAATGATCCCTAAGTCTTAGAACTTCACCACAAGGAATTTTTCTTATAGTGATTCTCAGAGTCTTGGTAGGCATCCAAACTGGTCTTTTCACTTTGAGATTCTTTACTTTTTTGCCTCTGATCAAGTAAGTCAGCACATAATTTCTCCAAAGATTTTACGTTGTGGTTGGTTGGAGTAATTCTAATTTGGTGAATCACCACTTCTGGTTCCATGGGTGTCTTACCGGTGTGCTTAAAAGCCATGACCAAGGCAAGCTTCCTGATGAACTTGTTCCTCCAAGAAAGTGAACAGCAGTAAGTCAGGAGCCGGGGCTGGGTGTCCAGAGCTCTGCTATAGGTCTGACCTCGTCTTCCTTAAAGAACTATTTTTGTATTTTAATCATGTATCTTGGATTAGTTATTTGGTGCTTTTTTAAAAAATTGTGATAAAATGCACATAATATACAGTTTACCATTTAAATTATGTTGAAGTGTACAATTCAGTGTCATTAAGTAAATTCACAATGTTAGTGCAACCATCACCATCTAGTTCCAGAAGTTTTTCATCATCCCAAACAGAAACTGCCTTTGGTAAGCCTTTTAAAGCTCAGGATTTGTATCTTTCTTCAATACTAAGAGATCTTCTTGCATTATCTCTTTGAATATTTCCTTATCTCTACGCTCTTGGTTCACTCCATTTAACATTTGCATAAGATGAATATTAAAAGTTCTGGATCTATCCTCCATTCTCTTATTCCCTTTGCCCTTTTTATCTGCTTTGGCCTGATCTTCCAGCTTGCTGGTTAGGGTTCAGTATTTTCTGATCTTCAAGGCAATGTATTGATGGTTTTGTTGACAGCAATAATTCTTTTTCATTTCCAAGTGATTTCTCTCTTTTTTTGTTTATTGAGTTTCTTTTTTAAAATAAACTTTTACTTTTAGAATACTTTCAGATTTACAAAAACATTATGAAAATAATATAGAGAGTTCCTGTTTATCCCACAACCAGTAATATCTATTATTAATACCTTGTATCAATGTGGTACATTTGTCACAACTAATGAGCTATATGGGCATAAAGTTCATATTTTATCCTGATTTCTTTAGTGTGTTTTTATTTAATTAATTAACTTATTTGAAAGAACGAGAGAGCTCACGAGTGGTGGGAGGGGCAGAGGGTGGGGATAGGGAGAGGGAGAGAGAATCTCAAGCAGAGTCCACACTGAGAGTGGAGCCCAACATGAGACTCCATCTCATGACCCCAGCCGAAACCATGAGTCAGTCACTTAATCAGCTGAGCCACCCAGGCACCCTAGATTTCCTTAGCTTTTATCTAGTGTACTCTTACTGTTCCAGGACACCATATTATATTTAATTGCCATGTCTGTTTAGAGTTTTCTTTGCTCTGACAGTTTCTAAGATTTCCTTGTTTTTGATGACCTTGACAATGTTAAGGAGTGCTATCAGGTATTTTTGTAGAATGTCCCTAATTGGGGTTTGTCTGATTTTTAAATTATGATTAGATGGTGTTATGGATTTTGGGAAGGAAGACCACAGAGATTAAGTCCTGTTCTTGTCATATCCTATCTAGCGTATTATATATGCTATCAATATGACTTTCCATTGTTGATGGTAATTAATCTTGATCATCTGGCTGAGATAGTTTTTGTAAGGTTTGTCCACTGAAAAGTTATTATCTCCCCCCTTTTTCATATTGTACTTTTTGGAAGAAGTTACTATGCACAGCCTATAATTAAGAGGAAGAGAGTTGGGGCACCTGGGTGGCTCAGTTGGTTAAGCACCTGACTCTTGGTTTTGGCTCAAGTCATGATCTCAGGGTTGTGGGATGAAGTCCCATGTTGGGTTCCATGCTCAACCAAGAGTCTGCTCCAGATTCTCTCTCTCCCTCACCCCTCCTCCCCTTTCTCTCTCTCTCTCTATAAAAAAATAAATAAATCTTAAAAAAAAAAAAAAGAAGAGTGATGCTCTACCTCCTGGAGGTACCTAAATTATTTGGAATATTTCTGCACAGGATATTTATCTGTCCTCCCCCCATTTATTTGCTTATATCAGTACAGACTTATGGATATTTATTTTATACTTGGTTTAGAATCCAATATTATTTTATTACATCACTCGAATTGTTCCACCATTGGCTGTTAAGAGCTCTTTCAGTGGGCTGCTGTGTGTCTTTACCCCAATCACTGTACTGTTTGTCTGTTTGTTTCTGAGCACTTCTTTACTTTGTGGCACTACAAGATGCTCTAGGCTCCTTTAGTATTTCCTTCTCCAGTCCTAGAATCAGTCATTTCTCCAAAAATGAGTCCTGATTCTTAAAAATTGGAGAATGATACTAGAAATCAAGATCTGAGCACTAGATACCCATGCTCTCTTAATTGTATTTTTAAATAACATTCTTTTTATTTCTTCTGATTTCTCTGCTCTGAGGATATTAATTAGAATTCTTTTAGAGACTCCTTGCATTTATTAATGGTATTTCCTTGGGTGTATTAATTATTGTATTTGTTGGATTTAGTCATGGAGGTAGTTTTCTTTAAATATTTAGTGATTCTTTTATGTGTACTTACATTTGTATTTGGGAATCCCTGTTTGCTTTTCTGTAGATGGAGTTTCTGTTTTCTGTACATTGCTGCCAGTGATTATGGAGGAGGCATAAGGTGTGCAGACAAGTGAAGTCTGTCAGCAATTCATTTTCTCTTTGTGTAGCGGCATTATTCTGCCTCTTTAGCACAAACCCCCTTGTCTCAGTGCAGGGGTGAGCATCTCTGATGCCTAATGATTAGCTCAAATGTCCCAAATGATCAATCATTCCCCTGCTACCCACATGTACATCCTTTAAACTTGGGGTGCCTCAAAGTTATTCTCAAATTTCACAGTGATCTGTATTTTTTTTAGTCCTATAGTTTCTTCAATCTAATTCTACCTTCCTTACATTTTTCAGAGACCTTCAAAATTTCTGACTACTGAAGACTCCTTTCATGACTGCCAGTTTTCTTATGTTTATATTAACACACACACACACACACACACACACACACACACACCCTTTTTTGTCATTTTTAGAGATTTTGACAGGTAGGGGATATAAGTGCCTGTTCTCACTCCACTATCTTGGGCTAATATCTCAATATTGCATTTTTAAAATGAAAACCTGAAAGAGGCTGGAAATATAAGAGTGGGAAGAAATACATGTGTGGTAGAGTCTCTTCGCTGCCCACTCAGCAGACATTTCTTCACCTTTTTGCCTGCCAACTAAGCCTAAATTTTGTAGCAGATAGAAATCACTTGATATCAGGAACTTGTTCTAAACCTTGGCATGAAGGAATAAATTATGATTAGTCAAAACTATTCATAATAATCCCCTTTTCCTTTACCAGTTATTGGTCTAGGGGTAGACATGCAACTTAATAAGGCCAGTGAAATGTAAAGGGAAGTCTTGGAGCGGGGAGTCTGGGATATTCTCTTCTTATATAATAAAGTAGAACCACAAGAAGAGAAAATCTGTTTGTTCTCAATTCTTTTCCTATAAAGAAGTGATGCTGGGAGATGCAATAGCTACCTTGTAATCCTCAGGTACAAGCATAAAAAACGAATAAAGAACAATAGAAACAGGTTAGGTACTTAGTGAAAAACAGTGAGCTGCGGAATGACTTCTGATTAAGTCAACAATTAATGTCCTTATGGTGAAAGTCACTGTTATCTGATTTTCTGTTACTTTCAGCTATGTTTGAATACACCATGTAAATGGATGTAAAAAAAACTTCTTTTAAATAGTTCTAAAGTAACACAGATTAAAAATCTACTTCTGATATTCTTATATTTCACTTTTTTTCCTCCTCAGAAATACATCTGGAAGGCCAGATAAAAACCTCAATTTGTTCAATGAAGGACTCCAACGCTAGAGTCTCAAAGAATTTGGTGGTGAGAAAACCTGCAAAAGTGATTTTCAATTTAGATCCAACTGCACTGAATTCAAATCTAGAACAGCCATGGAAGAAAAATTTTTTCGAAAGATTGGAAGCAAGAGCCCAGGCAATGCAGCAGAAAATAATAGATAAGGATAATCTGAAGAAAGAACTAGAAAAAAAGACTGAAAAAAAACTCCCTAGGGATAATTTGGCCAAAGAGTGGTTTAATGATGAAGACATGACACTGAACACTCGTGCGTATTTGCTTGACAAACTTCTGCCTACCTTAGTTCCTGGGGTGGAAAAAATGTTAATGCAAGTGGAAAAGAAACAGCTTTGGGCAGAAGTTGATAATACAACCAAGTTTAATCCAATTAATCATTTGGGGGAATACTTAATGAGAAACAATCCTTATTATATCAAAGACTCAGGAATGTCTGGTTATCAAAGGGTGATGAGGGATGTCACAGAAGACCTGAAGATACATGTTCCCAACACTACTGGCAACAGGTACAGTTTTTTTATATTTTCAGTTGATGGTCTAGATCCTTACATTGAAAGCAAATAGAACAATAACATAATCATACAAACAGGACTTAAATAATTTTGTAATTATTCAGAAAGTATTTATTGAGCTGCCAGTATGTGCTTCACTATTTACAAGGCACTATGAAGATTAATGAAGCATATTACACAAGTTCCTTGAATTCATGAATTTAGTTATCTCATTATGATCCAAAGTATATATTTATTTGCTTGTCATCTGTCTCCCCGTACTGGAAAGTAAGCTATATAAGAGTAGGGACTTTTCAAAAATTTAACTTTTCGGATAAGCAATACATTCACTTGGTTCAAAAGTCAAAATGTATAAGGAGTTACATAATGAAAAGTTCCTCTCCCATTCTTATCCTCCATCTACCCAGTACTCCAACTCTGCCAAAAATAATGACCGTTCCTCATTTTCAGTAGATTTTTTCAGTTTCTATATACATACAGAAGCAAATGCAAATATAGATTCTAAATTTTCTTCCTTTTATATAAGACCATCTGACCGAGTTACAAATATTTTCTTCTGTTTTTTACTTGCTATTTATATCTTGTTATGCAGAAGATATTTTATTTCTATGTGATTGAATTTACTTACTTTCATTTTGTGACTCCTGGATTTCAAGTCATTGTTATTTTCAAGATAGTGAAAGAATCCTCCCATGTTTTTCTTCTGGAATTTTTATTATTTTAATTCCCATTGTAAGTATTGATCCATTTGGAATTTATCCTAGTGTAAGATGTAAAATAGGAATCCAACTTTTTCCTTTTCTAAATGGCTACATAGTGATCCCAACAACAATTGTCGAATAGTCTGTTTTGCCCCACTGTTTGAAACTTTATTACTAAATTCCTATATATTTTGGAGTGTATTTCTGCATTTTTCTATCCTATCCCATTGACTATCTCCCTGTTCATGCACCACACTGCACTGCTTTAATCACTGAGACTTTTAAGTATACAGTCAGTCCCCGATTTAAAATGGTTCCACTTACTGATATTCTCTGACTTTATGTTGGTGTAAAAGTGGTATGTGTTCAGTAGAAATCATACTTTGAATTTTGAATTTTGAGCTTTTCCTGGGCTAGCAATATGCAGTATGATGCTCTCTTGTGATGCTGGGCAATGGCAATGAGCCACAGCTCCCAGCCAGCCACACAATCACGAAGGTAAACAACCCATACACTTAGAAGGATTCTGTACCCATACAACCATTCTGTTTTTCACTTTCAGTACAGTATTCAATCAGTTACATGAGATAGTCTACACTTTATAAAATAGGAATTTGTTAGATGATTTTGCTCAACTGTAAGCTAATGTAAGTGTTCTGAACACACTTAAAGTGGGCTCTCCTAAGCTAGGACGTTGGGTAGATTAGGTGCATTTAATGCATTTTCTACTTAGGATATTTTCAATTTACGATGGGTTTATTGGGACATACCCCTATCATAAGTCGAGGAAGATCTGTATTTCAATAATTCTGATTGTGCTGGTCCTCGTTATTTACTCTTTTATTCTGGTGGCTTTTTTTTAATGATTTTATTTATTTATTTGAGGGAGAGAGAGGCAGGGAGGGAGGGAGGGAGCAGGAGCATAGGGGGAGGGGCAGAGGGAGAGGGAAAAGCAGGCTCCCCTCTGAGCAGGGAGCCTGATATGGGGCTCAATCTGAGGTCATGATCCAGGATCATGACCTGAGCTGAAGGCAGATGCTTAACCTACTGAGCCCTTCAGGCGCCCTATGTTTTTGCTTTTTAATATGAACTTTAGGATTGATTCATCTACTTGAAAAAAGGAGAACAGCAAAACAAACTTTATAGGAACTTTTATTGAAATCTGTTTATTAACTTAGGGAAAATCAACATCTTTAATGACAAGTGTTTCTATCTGAGAACATATGTCTTTCCATTTGCTCCTCTTATTTTGTATCCGTCATTGTTGTCTTAAAGTTTTTTTTCATTTAAGCTTTCATCTCTTGTTAGATGTATTACTAGTTATTTTATTATGTTTTTATTGCCATTGTAAATGGGACTTTCTTCTTTTCTATAAACAGGGGTGCCTAGGTGGCTCAGTTGGTTAAGCATCCAACTCTTGGTTTTGGCTCAGGTCATGATCAAGTTGTGGGATCAAGTCCCATGTTAGGCACCACACTCAGTGAGGAGTCTGCTTCAGATTCTTTCTCCCTCTCCCTCTGTCCCTCCTCATTTGTATGCATGCTCTCTCTCTTTCTCTCTCAAATAAATATAAATAAATAAATCATTTAATCAAAATAAAAAATAAAATTTTTCTGTTAATGATGGAACTCAGTAAGGTAGCAGATTACAAAAATATACAGAAATTAATAGCTTTCATGTATTCAAGCTCATATGGCACCCCTGTTTATAGAAAAATTTTAGTTGATTATTTGGATTTTCTAGCAAGGAAACCTTATTATCTGCAAATAATAGGAGTTTTCTTTCTTTGTTTTCAATTTTTATGCTTGTAATATCTTCCTTTTACCTAGTTACATTGGCTATTACTTCCAATAGAATGTTAAGTAATAGTGATGATATGGGCATCCTTGTCTTGTTTATGACTTTAGTAGGGATGATTCTTGTATTACTGCCTCATCATGAGCAGTTTTTAAAAACTATATATTAATACCATAACTCTACTTTATTTGGATCTAAAAAGATACATTTTATTACATTAGAAAAAATGTGTGGGGTGCCTGGGTGGCTCAGTCAGTTAAGTGTCTGACTCCTGATCTTGGCTCAAGTCATGATCTCAGGGTCCTGAGATCAAATCTGACCTCAGGCTCCACGCTGGGCTGGAGCCTGCTTAAGATTCTCTCTCTGCCTCTCCCTCTGTCCCTCCCCAAACTAAAAAAAAAAAAGAAAGAAAGAAAGAAAGAAAGAAAGAAAGAAAGAAAGAAAGAAAGAAAAGAAGAAAAATGTGCCTAATTTCTATATTATAGAATGATTTTTTAAGTTTATTTTATTATTTTATTTTATTTTATTTCATCATGGTAAATGTACTTTTAATCCTCATCCCCTAATCTCCCCCACCCCCACACCTACCTCCCTCTGGTAACCATCAGTTTGCTCTCTATAGTTAAGAGTCTGTTTCTTGGTTTGTCTCTCTCTTTTTTTCCTTTGCTCATTTGTTTTGTTTCTTAAATTCCCCATATAAGTGAAATCGTATGGTATTTGTCTTTCTCTGACTTATTTCGCTTAGCATTATACTCTCTAGCTCTATCCATGTCATTGCAAATGGCAAGATTTCATTCCTATTTATGGCTGAAGAATATTCCATTGTATGTATACCACATCTTTATCCATTCATCTATTGATGGACACTTGAGCTGCTTCCATAGTTTGGCTATTGTACATAATGCTGCAATAAACATTGGGGTACATGTATCCCTTTGAATTAGTGTTTTTATATTCTTTGGGTGAATAACCAGTAGTGTGATTGCTGGATCATAAGGTAGTTCTATTTTTAACTTTTTGAGGAAACTCCATACTGTTTTCCTCAGTGGCTGCACCAGTTTACATTCCCACCAACACTGCACAAAGGTTCCCCTTTCTCCACATCCTCACCAACACCTATTGTTTCTTGTGTTGTTGATTTTAGCCATTCTGACAGGTGTGAGGTGATATCTCACTGCAGTTTTGATTTGCGTTTCCCTGATGATGAGTGATGTTGAGCATCTTTTTATGTGTCTGTTGACCATCTGGATGTCTTCTTTCGAGAAATGTCTGTTCGTGTCTTCTACCCATTTCGTAATTGGAATATTTGGGTTTGGGGTATTGAGTTGTAGCAGCTTTTTATATATTTTGGATACTAACCCTTTGTTGATATGTTATTTGCAAATATCTTCTTCCATTCTGTAAGTTGCCTTTTAATTTTGTTGATTATTTCCTTTGCTGTGCAGAAGCTTTTTACTCTGATGTAGTCCCAAGAGTGTATTTTTTTCCTTTTGTTTTCCTTGCCTCAGGAGACGTATCTAGAAAGAAGCTGCTACAGCCAATGTCAGAGAAGTTACTGCCAGTGCTCTCTTCTACGATTTTTATGGTTTCAGGTCTCACGTTTAGGTCTTTCATCCATTTTGAGTTTATTTTTGTGCATGGTGTAAGAATGTATTTCAGTTTCATTCTTTTGCATGTTGCTGTCCAGTTTTCCCAACACTGTTTGTTGAAGAGATAGTGCTTTTCCAACTGGATATTCTTTAACTCTTCTTTAAATTTAAATCTTTAAATGTTTGATAGAATTTACCCTTGAAGCCATTTGGTCCTGGACTTTTGTGTTTTGGGAATTTTTTTTTAAAGATGTTATGTATTTATCTGACAGAGAGAGAGACAGCCAGCGAGAGAGGGAACACAAGCAGGGGGAGTGGGAGAGGAAGAAGCAGGCTCCCAGAAGAAGAGCCTGAGGTGGGGGAATGGGATAG
Organism: Ursus maritimus; assembly: GCF_017311325.1. Lineage (NCBI taxonomy): Eukaryota > Metazoa > Chordata > Mammalia > Carnivora > Ursidae > Ursus > Ursus maritimus. The sequence continues at coordinate 42,420,844 of NW_024424897.1, forward strand.
ACCGGTGATGGGTAGTAAGGAGGGCATGTATTGCATGGTGCACTGGGTGTTATACACAACTAATGAATCATCGAGCCTTACATCGGAAACTGGGGATGTACTGTATGGTGACTAACATAATATAATAAAAAATCATTAAAAAAAAAAAAAAAAAGAAGAAGAGCCTGATGTGGGGCTCGATCCCAGAACGCTGGGATCACGCCCTGAGCTGAAGGCAGACACTTAATGACTGTGCCACCCAGGCGCCCCTCCCTGGGAGTTTTTTGATTATTGATTAAATTTCATTGCTGGTGATTGGTCTATTCAAATTTTCTATTTCTTCCTGCTTTATTTTCGGTAGGTTGTATGGTTCCAGGAGTTCATGCATTTCTTCTAAGTTGTCCAATTTGTTGGGAAATAGGTTTTCATAATATTCTGTTAGAATTGTTTGTATTTCTTTGGTGTTGGTTGTTATTTCTCCTCCTTCATTAGTAATTTTGTTTATTTGTGTCCTCTCTCTCTCTTTTTTAATGAGTCTTGCTAGAGGTTTATCAATTTTGTTGATCTTTTCAAAAAACCAGCTCCTGGTTTCACTGATCTATTCTATTGTTTTTAAAATTTTTTAATTAATTTTTTTCATATAAAAGGACTCATATATTTATTACCAAACCAACCTACTGGTGCAGAAGCACAGTAAGAGAGAAAAATCATTTCCCTTATAAAACATGTCTATTGTCCAGGTAACAGTGATGTTTACAGAGTGACAGGATACAAGCACAGGACCTTCATGCAGCATAAATATGTGTGCCATCTCATGTGCTATCCCTTATAGACCCAGCCTGATTCTTCTCTAATGTCTCCTCTTGGAGTTGTACCTGATATTATTACCAGTTCATCTGAATCCACTGGGGAATGGGACAATTCTGCCTTTGTTTCTTGGCCTGGAATCACTTGATCCTGAAAGTCTTTTGAGAAAACATGATGAGGAACCCTCAACTGCACACACTACAATGGCAGAGAAAAGGGTAACTGTTCTATTGTTTTTTTTTTAAGTTTCTATATTATTTATTTCTGCTCTAATCTTTATTATTTCCTTCCTTTTGCTGGGTTTGGGTTTTGATTTTCTTTTTCTTAGTTCCTTTATAGAGTGATTTTTTAAAAAGATTTTTAAAATTTTTTTGAGAGAGCATAAGTGGGGAGGAGGAGCAAAGGGAAAGGGACAAGCAGACTCCGCGCTGAGTGCAGAGCCCAATGTGGGGCTGAATTTCATGACCCTGAGATCATGACCTGAGCTGAAATCAATAGTCAGACACTTAACCCACGGAACCGATTTTTAAGCTCAAGAATGATTGTTAATTTTGTCAAATACTTGTTCAACATCTGTAGAAATGATCATTTGGTTTTCATCCTAGACCTGTTGGTAATGAATTTTATTAATAGATTTCCTAATTTTGAGCTATTGGAATTCCTGAAATAACTTCCACCTGTTTGCTATGTATTTGGTTACATTGAAATATGCTTCCTACTAATAAGACAAAATAAATGTTTAATTCTTTCCTTTTAATTACAAATTTTCAGAATATTATATATTTTATCTCTATGTCTCCATGTGTCTATGTATCTATCTGTCTGTCAATAGGCACCTGGAGGAGCAACAAATGAAAGATTTTGGGGGCAGTGCCTAGGTGGTTCAGTCGTTAAGCATCTGCCTTCAGCTCAGGTCATGACCCCAGGGTCCTGGAATTGAGCCCTGCATTGGGCTCTCTGCTCAGCGGGGAGCCTGCTTCTCCCTCTCCCTCTGCCTGCTGCTCTGCCTACTTGTGCTCTCTATCTCTGTCAAATAAATGAAAATAAATTCATACATACATACATAAAAATGTTTAAAAAAAAGTTTTTTTCCCTTTTGGGGGAAGGGTTCCTTTTGAGTATCATTGTAGACACATTGATTTTAATATATATTCAATGTATTTTAATCCATTATATTTACTTTTTCTTTTTGATCCTCAGCTTGACCCTACGTTGGCTCCTGTGTTCTTCCAGCCTTACTCCTTTGGTCTTTGAAAGCTTCATGCATTTTTTAAAAGGGATTCCTAGTTCCTTTTAGTGAATATCACTCATCTGGGAGCTGGGAATGCTCATACATATTATCATTGCTTCTAGGCTCTTTCAGGACTAACAAATATAATTTTCAAAAATAATGAGTAAATATTGATAATTTCATATCAAATACAATGTTTCCATTTTTTTCACCTAATTCCTTGATTTTATATTTCTGTCTCTTTTTTTTCTGAAAATCTTGGCTCTTAACAACATTGATGGAATTATTTGTCTTATCCTACAATTTACATAAAATAGCTTCAAAATAATAATACCAACAATCACAATAAAAGAACTACTAGAATTATTTGCAATTATATCTCCTAAGTATGTGTATATGACAAATGAAACCATGTAACAGGTAGAAGAAACCAGGGATTAAGTTCCTTTATTACCAGAGAAAGCCTTTTTAACCATGACTCAAAAATCATGAAAATATTGCTAAATTTGATTACATAAAAATTAAAGGGTTTTTGCCTGGAAAATAGAATTGGAATTACTTGATCTTGCTGTTGTGGTACAAAAGTAGTTATAGTTATACACAATATGTAAATGAATAAGCTTGACTGTGTTCTAATAAAACTTTGTTTATGAATACTAAAATGTGAGGTCATAGATTTTCTGCCGTGCCACAAAGTATTATTCTTATTTTGATTTTTAAAAACTATTTTAAAATGTAACAGCCAATCTTAGCTGTTGGGTGGTACAATACCAGGCAGCAGGCCAGACTTGGGCCCTAAGCCCTGGCCTAGATAACATCTAGGTCTCTTCTAGATCTTAGCGCAAAAAAACAAAAACAAAAAACAGGGGTGCCTGGGTCGCTCAGTCGTTGGGCGTCTGCCTTTGGCTCAGGGCGTGATCCTGGAGTTCTGGGATCGAGCCCCACGTCAGGCTCTTCCACTGGGAGCCTGCTTCTTCCTCTCCCACTCCCCCTGCTTGTGTTCCCTCTCTCGCTGGCTGTCTCTCTCTCTGTCAAATGAATAAATAAAATCTTTAAAACAACAACAAAAAAAACCAAAACAAAACAAAACAAAGACACTTTGAATTGATTCTCTTTCTGAATCTTCATACTTTCCTTCTAATATCTTCTGGCATGAATACTTACACTAAAATTTATAAAAGAGCCTAAAATTCTTTGTGATTTCTTTTAGTGTTCTTCCTGTAGGGTAAGCAACTAATCAGAAGCTTTAGAATAACAGTTCTTTTGAAATTAGGTACATACATACCACCAGAATAAAATAAGAGATATATACAGAACTCTTGTTTTATTTTATATGTGGACATGGAATTTTAATTTTCAGTTGAAACAGTCTTTCTCAGGGTGTTGCTGCCTATGAATGACATCAGGATTACCTGGATGCTTGGTTAAAAGTGCAGATTCCTAGCTTCTTCCTCGGTCTTTTGAATCAGAACCTTTAGGCATGCATTGAGAACAAGTTCCACAGGAAGTTATTATGCGCCCTAAAAAAAGTTTCAAAACCAAATTTCTAGAGAAACCAAATTAAGGGAGTTTTAGTACTAGTAAAAAGTTCCAACAGCAGCAGGGAGCAGTGTCATTAAATTTAATAAATAGCTTAAAGAACATTTCTGTTCACCATCTGCTCTTGCAGAGCAGTAAATTAGGTTTGTATTTAGAGCTACTGCCATAAAAATACTTAAAATTTGGGAACTGATGTCAAGGCTGTAAATCAATATATTGACAGATACTTCCTCCTGTCAGGGATATGTAAATCTCAATCAGTACATAAAAGTAGGCATTTATCGATATCTGTAATAAGAATAGTAAAGGGAACTCTAGAACGATGGTCTAGGTCTCATTGCCAACAAATGACATGACACAAGAGAATTCGTTTGTTTCACTAATGCTTCTTGAATTGGGAGTTTGAATATTTAGGATCATCTGAAGCTTGATAAGAGCCCTAGTTTGTTTGTTTCTTTCTTTTTTCAGTTTTTTTTATAATAATATTTTTTATTATATTATGTTAGTCACCATACAGTACATCCCTGGTTTTTGATGTAAAGTTCGATGATTCATTAGTTGCGTATAACACCCAGTGCACCATGCAATACGTGCCCTCCTTACTACCCATCACCAACCTATCCCATTCCCCCACCCCCTCCCCTCTGAAACCCTGTTTGTTTCTCAGAGTCCATAGTCTCTCATGCTTCAAAAAAATTTATTTAAGCAATCTCTACACCCCATGTGGGACTCAAACACACAACCCTGAGATCAAGAGTCACATGCTCTTGTGACTGAGCCAGCCATGTGCCCCAGGGCACTAGTTTCTATTAGAGCAAAACTGTTGTAGGAATTTCATGCAAGAGTTAATCAAAGATGCTTTGTCTGCCTAGACTGTCAGATTAGGGCTTTATCTCTTTCTGGCACAGATTCAAGATCTTATATCAACATATGACTGTCAAGCATCTGCAGAGTATTCAGAAATCCTAGGGATACTTTACAACAGCACAATATCTATTGACTTAAAGCTTGGATATGCATCAGTCTTAGCTAAAACAGTCTTGCTTTTAAATTCTCTGAACTATATCATTGTTTGTGTCATCTTTAATCCATTAGAGAGTTTTGGAGCAGTCCATTTATATTAGGAATGAGAATTTTTCTTATTTATATTCAAGGAAAAAGACGAATAAAATTTTTGTTTGGTTTATCAAGACTTTATCCTCTGGTAATGATGTTACAGTATCCATTTGCCTCAGCCTGATCCAAAAATATTTTCATCTGCCTATTTCCCTGGATAAAAAGGGATTTGATTCTGTTTGGTGTCTAAGAACAGTAGATAGAGAAGACATTCCTTACTGATTTGGGTCAATTTTTATAGTGGTAGCCACTTATTTGAAAAATAAAATATCACTGTTGTTGTAAGTTTTAGGTATGCAGTATACCTTTATTGCTTTTCATCAGAGTTTCTGAATGACAGATTAAGAATTGAAGTGGACTTTAATTCTTACATGTACTTTTGCAAAACTGATAAGGTTATGTTTGTGTCATTTTGCTTTTCTTCATATTTTCTCTTCTTTTAACATCTTTTTTCACTATCTTTTACCTTTGACTCCTGATTCCTTCCATGCTTGGGAATGCATATTTTATAAGTCACAACTGCCTTATTGTGAATTGATAATGAAAAGTATTTGTTGGGGCGCCTGGGTGGCTCAGTTGGTTAAGCGTCTGCCTTCGGCTCAGGTCATAATCTCAGGGTCCTGGGATGCAGCTCCACATCAGGCCCCTGCTCAGTGGGGAGTCTGGTTGTCTCTCTCCCCCAACCCCATGCTCATGTTCTCTCTCACTCTCTCTCTCTCAAATAAATAAATAAATAAAATCTTTAAAGAAAGAAAAGTATTTGTTGTTTTTTTAACTTTTATTTTTAAGATTTTGTTTTTAAGTAATCTCTACACCTAACATGGGGCTTCAATTTATAACCCTGAGATCAAGAGTCTCACTCTAGAAACTAAGCTAGCCAGGTGCCCCTGAAAAGTATTTGCTCTTAAAATAGGATTACAGGGGCGCCTGGGTGTCTCAGTCGGTTGACTGTCTGCTTTTGGCTTAGGTCATGATCCCAGCATCCTGGGATCGAGCTGCAAGTTGGGTTCCTTGCTTAGCGGGGAGACGGTTTCTCTCTCTCTCCTCCCTGCTTGTGCTCTCTGTTGCTATCTCTGTCTCTCTCTCAAATAAATAAATAAAATCTTTAAAAAAAATAGGATTACAAACTTTCAATTAGCCTGATTATGGTGATGATTATACATATTTATACATGTGTTTAAATTTATACAACTATGTCCCAAAAAAACGTCAATTTTACTACATGATATATTAAAAAACAAAAAAATTCAAACAGTAGAAAAATCACACAGATGTAATTAACTAATGAATTAAAATAAAAACTTTAAAAAATGACAGATATTATTATTATTAATGTTAGAACTTCACCCTATTCCAGAGAAGTGGAGCCTATTATACTGTGAATCTCCTCACTTTTCTCCACCAGTCCTGATACACAGTGCTGATCCTAGATGAGAGTTCAAATGAACTAGGAAGTAGATCTGAGACCCAAGGCAAAAACTTGGGTCTTTTCCTGTGTGACAGTTATAGTGATGCATACCAGGTTCTGGCTTGGTGATGATCCCCGATCCCTACATCTGTTGCTTATTTCATAATCACTGTGGAGTCTGTGCTGCACGTTGAGATATCTTCTGGCGTTTCTCCTGTGCCAACACTTTATTACTCTTGTGGACTAATAATGGAACATTTAACCCACAAAGAGAAAAAATAGTGACAAAATTTTGCATAGAGTTACTTTCTCTACCTTAGCTACATAAAGGAGAAAAATAAGTCAGTATAAATGCTCAAGCATTAAGGATACACAAGCCAAGTAAAAACTAAAAGGGAAAGAGACACAGGCCTTTATTTTACTTAATAATTAATTTTTTTATTTGGTAATTCTCTACAAATTAACTCATGCATGGTGTTCAAAAAACTTACGCCGACTATGTGACAACATCCATTGTGTTTCTTGTTGATTTACTTCAAGGTGCTTATTTTTTGTGTTTCCAAAACCAAACCCCATCCCCTTTCCCACTTGCAACTTGCAACAATTTTGGTCAAATTGTACATATAAGTTGAGCATATTGTAAAACCTTCATTGTATATTGCACTCTTTATAAAGTGTCATCTTTATAATTATTTTCCAGAATTTAATCTCATCTGATAATATTGCAACCCTTACTTTCTTTTATATGTATTTTCATAGAATATTTTTGTTCATCCTTTTATTTTCAAATTTTCTGAGTAGTTTTAATTTAGTGCCTTCTCTATGTACAGAATATACAATGTAGAATGCCCCTTGTTTTATAATTCGATTGGAATTTTTTTTTAATAGGTAGGTTTTAGCATATTTACATCTATGGCTATAATAGGTGAGTTTTAGTTTTATCATCTTTTATGACTTTTCTTATTTTTAGCCTTTTTTTTTAAAGATTTTATTTATTCATTTGACAGAGACAGACAGACAGCGAGAAAGAACACAGGCAGGGGGAGTGGGAGAGGAAGAAGCAGGCCTCCAGCAGAGGAGCCTGATGTGGGGCTCGATCCCAGAACACTGGGATCACACCCTGAGCCGAAGGCAGATGCTCAACGACTGCGCCACCCAGGCGCCCCGTATTTTTAGCCTTTTAAATATAATTTTTCGTGATAAAACAAACAAACCCCCAAATGTCTAACTTATGCTTACAATACACCAGCCACTGGGACTTGGCAAGAGTAAGGGAATGTTTCATCCTTGATACAGATCTTCTTCAGTTGCCAGGAGACAGTGACTTCCTAGACAGATGTCTGTCTGCTCATACTCCACACCAGCTGTCACCTCTTTAGTGAGCCAAACCCTAGTGCTTATATTATGCTAGGAAATCCCATAGGTGCTTCTCCCACAGGTGTTATGATTAATATCAATCAATTTGTCAATTTGTATTGAATATCATAGTTTATCAATCCAGTAAAACATATTATGCCAAAAGTGAGTGGCTAGATAAGGAAAATGATTTTTTAATAGTGTTTGAATGACTATTCTACCCAATGGCGTAGGGTAGGATTTCATCAAATGGGTTCTACTTTTGTTCAACACGAAGCATAATAATAATGTATATACATGGGCTAGTTTCATACCCACCTAAAAACCACACTTTGTTGCATATGTATATATACCATTATTAAGTACTTAGAAATTGAAGTACTTATGGACTGAGAAATAATGTTCTTCTTGGATGTTATCCTGATATCCTACAAATACACACACCCTACAACTTGATGTTGAATGAGTCTGTGGTCCTGCTTCAGTGGCATAGGACATTCCTAATGTTAAAAAGACTGAGGTGAAGGTTCTGAGTCAAATTCAGTGCAGCTGGGGCTGGATATCTGATATAATGCCTGACAAGGTGTGGTGGTCCTGGAGTAAGACTGTCCAAGATGTCCAGAAATTGCTAGGATTTGCCAGATAAAACTATTGATTTATTTTAAACTATCTAGTAACTGTTATCCTCAGAAGAAAATAGGATTTTTTCTGTTTATAGACAAGAACAGACTGAAGACCTTATGGGCTACTACACTGGTTTTTATGTCCTCTGCCCTACCTCAGTCCTATATCATCAAAACAGATGCTTTCCAGGACTCCAGTGGGAAATACCTGGTGGGAAATGCCCTCTGCCTTGCTCATACTCTTCCAGGAAGGTGTTTCAATTGGAATTCAACTACCTCATTTGGAAACAGAAATTTTCACTGTTAAGGTCGGCTTCAAAGCTTGCAGGCACTAGATCTGATGTACCCAGCATGTAGTGATATTGAACTCAGACCATCAAGCCCTGACTTTGCTCATCTGGGCTAGATAGGCTGCATTCTTTATGCACATCAATTTTATTATCTCTTACATATCAACCAATCAAAAGCACTAGCCAGATGCCCTCTCCTCTAATCCAGAGCGCCAGCTTTCTCTGTCTAGAACATCATTCCCCTCCTTTCTTGCTGGACAATTTTTCCTGTGCTTTAAGAATCAGCCCAAGTCAACTAATCTTTGATAAAGCAGGAAAAAACATCCGGTGGAAAAAAGACAGTCTCTTCAATAAATGGTGCTGGGAAAATTGGACAGCTACATGCAAAAGAATGAAACTTGACCACTCTCTCACACCATACACAAAGATAAACTCCAAATGGATGAAAGACCTCGATGTGAGACAGGAATCCATCAAAATCCTAGAGGAGAACATAGGCAGCAACCTCTACGACATCAGCCAAAGCAACCTTTTTCATGACACATCTCCAAAGGCAAGAGAAAGAGAAGATAAAATGAACTTGTGGGACTTCATCAAGATAAAAACCTTCTGCACAGCCAAGGAAACAGTCAAAAAAAACTAAGAGGCAGCCCACGGAATGGGAGAATATATTTGCAAATGATGCTACAGATAAAAGACTGGTATCCAAGATCTACAAAGAACTTCTCAAACTCAGTATGTGAGAAACAAACAAATCAAAAAATGGGCAGAAGATATGAACAGACACTTTTCCAATGATGACATACAGATGGCTAACAGACTCATGAAAATATGTTCAACATCATTAGCCATCAGGGAAATTCAAATCAAAACCACCTCAAGATATCACCTTACACCAGTTAGAATGGCAAAAATTGACAAGGCAAGAAACAACAATTGCAATCCTACATTGTTGGTGGGAATGCAAGTTGGTACAGCCGCTCTGGAAAACAGTGTGGAGGTCCCTTAAAAAGTTAAAAATTGAGCTACCCTATGACCCAGCAATTGCACTACTGGGTATTTACCCCAAAGATACAGATGTAGTGAAGAGAAGGGCCATATGCACCCCAATGTTCATAGCAGCATTGTCCGCAATAGCTAAATCATGGAAGGAACCTAGATGCCCTTTAACAGATGACTGGATTAAGAAGTTGTGGTCCATATATACAATGGAATATTACTCAGCTATCAGAAAGAACGAGTTCTCAACATTTGCTGCAACATGGATGGCACTGGAGGAGATAATGCTAAATGAAATAAGTCAAGCAGAGAAAGACAATTATCATATGATTTCTCTCATCTATGGAACATAAGAACTAGGAAGATCGGTAGGGGAAGAAAGGGATCAAGAAAGGGGGGGTAATCAGAAGGGGGAATGAAACATGAGAGACTATGGACTCTGAGAAACAAACTGAGGGTTTCAGAGAGGAGGGGGATGGGGGAATGGGATAGACTGGTGGTGGGTAGTAAGGAGGGCACGTATAGCATGGTGCACTGGGTGTTATACGCAACTAATGAATCATCGAACTTCACATCAGAAACCACGGATGTACTGTATGGTGACTAACATAATATAATAAAAAAACATTAAAAAAAAAAAAAGAATCAGCCCAAGTAACTGGGTGCCTGGGTGGTGCAGTCTGTTGAAGGTCAGACTCTTGGTTTTGGCTCAGGTCCTGATCAGGATTGTGAGATCCAGCTAACCACACAGCATGGAGACTGCTTAGGGCTTTCTCTGCCCC
>NW_024424897.1:42430983-42475505 GCF_017311325.1 Ursus maritimus
GCCCTGCCCCCCCCCAAATAAATACGAAAGAAAGAAAGAAGGGAAGGAAGGAAGGAAGGAAGGAAGGAAGGAAGGAAGGAAGGAAGGAAGGAAGAGTCAGTCCAAGTATCACTTCCTCTGGGATACCTTCTGTCATATCTGCTTTGGATTGGGTACTCTTTCTCTATATTCCTGAAGGACCTATAGGTTCATGTCAACTTTAGCACGTTATAATGTAATTGTTGATTTACCTCCCCATAATCTCTTTGAAGAGAAGGACTATTTTTCCATCGTATTTATGTTTCCAACACTGAGCACAGTGCTTGGCATGATAATATTTGTTATCTAACAAACATCAACAAATATTTGTTAGATAAATTTACTAATAATTTAGATTTATTGAGTTTTCACTCAGTTAGTATTTGTTGCATAACTACCACGTGCTCAGTGTTGAGCCATACCGTATAGGGAAAAAATACAAAATTTGGTTCTTGTCATGAGGAACTTACACACTCGAGTTGAAGAAATATAAGCAAAACATCTAAATTTATCAAAGCAGGTGTCCATATACATTTTCCCCACTTCCAACACACTTATCATTTTGTTCTATCAGGCTTTCATTCCAGGCTCTCTTCAATAAATGTCACTTATTGAGGTCACAATGTTCTCCATGTTTCTTAGTCTCATTTCTTTTCTTTTTCTTTTTTTAAAAAACATTTTATTTATTTATTTGACAGAGAGAGAGACAGTCAGAGAGAGAGGGAACACAGGCAGGGGGAGTGGGAGAGGAAGAAACAGGCTCCCAGCAGAGGATCCCAATGTGGGGCTCGATCCCAGGACCCCGGGATCACTCCCTGAGCCGAAGGCAGACACTTAATGACTGAGCCACCCAGGCGCCCCTAATCTTTTCATTTCTTAACTGAATTTTTATTTTTTGGGCATTGAGTTTGATGATTTCCTTATAGATTTTGGATACTAGCCCTTTATCTGATAAGGCATTTACAAATATCTTCTCCCAATGTGAAGGTTGCCTTTTAGTTTTGTTGATTGTTCCCTTTGCTATGCAGAAGCTTTTTGTACTGATGAAGTCCCAATAATTCATTTTTGCTTTTGTTTCTCTTGCCCCCGGAGATATATCTAGTAAGAAGTTGCTGTGACTGAGGTTACAGAGGTTGCTGCCTGTGTCCTATAGGATTTTGATGGATTCCTTTCTCACATTTAGGTCTTTCATCCATTTTGAATTTATTTTTGTGTATGGTGTAAGGAAGTAGTCCAGCTTCATTCTTCTGCATGTGGGTGTCCAATTTTCCCAACACCATTTGTTGAAGAGACTGCCTTTTTTTCCATTGGATATTCTTTCCTGCTTTGTCGAAGATGAGTTGACCATAGAGTTGAAGGTCTATTTCTGGGTTCTCTATTCTGTGTGTCTGTTTTTGTGCCAGTAACGTACTGTTTTGTTCATTACAGCTTTGTAATAGAACTTGAAGTCCAATTGTGATGCCTCCAGCTTTGGTTTTCTTTCTTTCTTTCTTTCTTTCTTTCTTTCTTTCTTTCTTTCTTTCTTTCTTTCTTTCCTTTCTTCTTTTTTAATTTAAATTTTTTATTATGTTATATTAGTCACCATACAGTATATCATTAGTTTTTGATGTAGTGTTCCATGATTCGTTGTTGGCGTATAACACCCAGTGCTCCATGCAATACGTGCCCTCCTTAATACCCATCACTGGCCTATCCCACTCCCCCCCACCCCCGAAGCCCTCAGTTCATTTCCTAGAGTCCATAGTCTCCAGCTTTGGTTTTCTTTTCCAATATTCCTTTGGCTATTTGGGGTCTTTTCTGGTTCCATACAAATTTTAGGATTGTGTGTTCCAGCTCTGTGAAAAATACTGGTGTTATTTTGATAGAGATTGCATTGAATGTGTAAATTGCTTTGGGTAGTATAGACATTTTAACAATATTTGTTCTTCCAATCCACGAGCATGAAATGTTTTTCCATTTTTTGGTGTGTCTTCTTCAATTTCTTTCATAAGTGTTCTATAGTTCTCAGAGTACAGATCTTTTACCTCTTTGGTTAGGCTTATTATTAGTTATCTTATGGGTTGATGCAACTGTAAATGGGATCAATTCCTTGAGTTTTCTTTCTGCTGCTTCATTACTGGTGTACAGGTATTCAGCAGACTTCTGTGCATTGAAATATCCTGCAACTTTGCTGAATTTCTGTACCAGTTCTAGCAATTATTTGGGCAGGTTTTTTGGGTTTTCTACATAGAGTATTAAAAAAAAAAGTTAATCTTACCATGTTTTTCCCCAATGTGGAACTTTTCAATGGTATCCATTTACTCTTAGGATAAAGACTAAAATCCCTAACTAGGCCTATAAGACTTTCCTTGTATGACCTTCCTCATCCCTAACATACTTTGCTGCTGCCTCTCTTCTTCTCACATTCTATACTCCAGGCACATAGGATTACTTTCAATTCTTCAAACATATTATACTTCTTTCCACATCAAGGTCTTGTCATATGCCATTCCCTCTGTATCATTCTTCTCCTTCCTATTTATTTTATCCCACCAATACTTTCCAGTTTAGCTCACATACCACTTCACTGTAAAATTGTTCCCTTTTATGCTCTCTCGTTGCATCCTGTGTTTCTTTTTTACTGCATTGATCAGAATTTTAATGGTTGTTTCCCTGCTATAATGGAAGCAGGAATTGTCAGTCATATTCATCTTCACATCTCTAGTATCTAATGCTCTGTTGTGTAAGTAATGCTCCATAAATATTTGTTAAATGAATTAACTAACTTATTCTAATCCTGTTTTTGCTTTCATGATGAAAGTTTTCTTGTGCGTGTGTGTGTGTTTTGCTTTTTTGTTTTTGTCTTTAGATACATATGATTATAATAAAATATGTCTTAATTTGGGGTAATTGAGTATTTAATTTTGAAATCTGTGGAATTAATTATCAGTATCTAATGCGGAAGCTATGATAAATATTTTTCATCACTTTTTAAAATTCTAAATAGGCCTAATTATTCATCTGTTCAAATATCATTGATTAATCAGTAACTTAGATTTTTCTTAAGTCATTACACCTTTCATCAAGAAACACCTTTCTTAAATCATTACACCTTTCATTATTCATTGCATAATAAGATATATATGAATATACAAAATATTAGAATTAAGTAAATATAATATTTAAGTAGACACATGTTATATATGGATTTTTATAGGAATACTCATCACAGATAATAATATGGACATCCTCCAAGAATGGCAAGAAGTCCAGTTTAGCTTTCTGAAACTAAGGTCACCAGAACTTAAAAACAAACAAAAACTGAATTTATTAACTTGCCAGGCAAGGCAATATACATCAGTGAAGAATTCACTGGCTAGCTTGCAGAGGGGGAAAATTCAGGAATTTTAAAAAGTGTTAGGAAGGGAGATTTATAATGTTTATACTTATAACAACTGAAAACTACCATACTGTATAGGACAGAATGAATCCATAGGTTTGTACATGATTGATTTAAACAAGTCCTATTGTTCAGCAGTCCAAAAAGAGTCTTCAGTTAGGTCCAGTTAATTGTATACTGGGGTCACTCCAAGTTTATGGTCAGTTCTCCACATAAGCTGGTTAGAACTGGTTTTGATGAAATACAACATTCAGTTTTAATATAATATAGGCAAATGTTGCTATAAGAAGGAGATGTTCCTTGTACTGCTTGAATGAATGGATAGAATTTGGATTGTCATAACTAGGCTAGGGAACATTTTTACTTCTAATTTTTGCGGGGGGAGGGGCAGAAGGAGAGGAAGAGAGAATCTTAAGCTGAGCATGGAGCTCGATCTCACAACCCTGAGATTATGACCTGAGCCAAAATCAGAAGTCGGATGCTTAGACGACTGAGCCACCCAGGTGCACCTACTTCTATTTTTTAATCAGTTAGATTTGTACTGTGCTTTTCTTTAAAACATCTCAAAATGCTTATTAAGATGGGGAAACCTTTCTTATTTAGCTTTTGCTACATAACAAAGTGCCTCGAAACTTGGTGGCTTAAATCAATAATAATTTATTTGCACACAATTTTGTGAGTTGATAACTTTGGGCTGGGCGTATGGTTCATCTCCATTCCACGTGGTATCAATTGGACTCACTAATACGTTGCAGTAATATGTTGGCTGTTTACAAAAGTAATGGAGGTAACTGGATCATCATGCAGCAGACTAGCACAGGCCCATTTCCAAGGTGGTGGTGGAAGGGCTTCTAAGTTCAATAAAAAAGGGCTAGCCCCAATGTTCAAACATTTTCTTTTTTTTCCAGTTTTGTTATGATATAATTGATAACATTTTTCAATTTCGGGTTGCATCATGTTTGCTAATGGCCCATTAGCCAAAGCAAGTCACTTGGCCACAGCCAGACACAAAGGATGCAGAAATAGATTCTGTCTCTTAATGGGAGAAGCTGCAAATCACATTGCCTACAAATGGACATGTGCACAGGAATGGGAAGAATTTGTGACTATTTTTGCGTTTTACCACATTTCAAATGTGAATTCATACTTAGAATCTGCTTGTAGTTTATGTCTACCCTACATTATGCAAAGTTAAGAATTTTGGATGCTATAAAGTTCTGTTGATTGAAGTACATATATAACCTCATGAGATAATGCAGACCACAGAAGTGAAATTTTATTCACTCCCTGAATGAGTTACATAATCAATTTAAAATCCATTTGGATTATATTTGGAGTCTTTTGTACAGTGGCCCTGAAATACAAACTAGGTTTTGTTTCTGTATTAATAAGAGGGAGGAAATGATGTCTGAGCAGAGACCTAAAGTATGTGGAGGATCTAGTGAAACAAAGAGAGGGAAAAAGTAATTTTAGGCAGAAACATGATAGAAACCCAGTTTTGTTCATTTTGTTCATTTTTGTATTTCAGTGATTGGTACACATGAGAATTTGGACATACCCAGTACTTATTATGCAATATTATTTACTTTTCTTTTTCTGCAATGGACCCTAAGCTTTATAATGGCAGCATCCATAGCAGGTGCCCACGAAATGTTTGCACAACAAATGAATAAATGATTGACTTAGTGAGTAAGTGTGTGTTTGAATGAATAATGAGAAAAGGCTAGAAGAAAGATCTAGAAGAAAGATACAAAGAATAGAAAGTCATGCAAGAATGAAGATGGAGGGCACCTGGGTGGCTCAGTTGTTAAGCGTCTGCCTTCAGCTCAGGACGTGATCCCAGGGTCCTGGGATCGAGCCCCACATCAGGCTCCTCCACTGGGAAGCCTGCTCCTTCCTCTCCCACTTCCCCTGTTTGCGTTCCCTCTTTCGCTGGCTGTCTTTCTCTCTGTCAAATAAATGAATAAAATCTTTTTTAAAAAAACTTTTAAAGTTTTTAAGAATGAAGATAGAAATTGGGGAGAATGCTGTATAGAAAGAAGAAAGAGGGGAAAGAAGGAGAGACAGAGAAGGAGAGGAAGAGATAGGTAAAGCGGCAGAGGGAGAAAGAGTGGTGGAAGGACAGGAGAGCCAGCAGAGAAGAGACAGGTGGAACTGAGATCAGTGTAGAGGTTTGGCTCCTTTCATTTGCATCAGAGAAACTTAGCACTTCCTTTAAAACACTAATTAATCTTCCAGCAGCTCAGAAACAGGTCCTTCTGTACTATTAAGCCTGTTTTTATTTTCAAGCTTCAAAGTTTATTTTTGAAGGCCTATTTACCTCGAGAATTTTGAAGGCCTTATACGGGCATAATAAAGAAATGACAGATTTGATGGATTCTTCTGGATTATTAGAGGTATCCAATTTATTAGTCCCTAGTGAAAAGTCTTTTGCATTTCCAAATCTGTCAGATCGCCTTAGTCATTTTACTTTGAAAGATGAAGACCTGCTTCAAACAAACTGTATTTGAAACCAGCAGCTATTTTGATTATTCTGAGTCATTTTGGTGTTTCAATCAAAACCAGTTCAGGGCTTTTGAAGTCGTAATAAGGATGACGAATATGGGAACAATTAAAATCATGATACTTCTCCATTTGCAACCTGGGTGATATAGCTCTATCTGAATATACGGATGACTATTATGTTTAGAGCCTGTCTTTAAGTGTTTGACTCTAGATGTTTAAAGGAAATATATATCCCTAGACAGAAATCAAAAGTTTGGTCTGAGGCATCAGAATTACCTAAGATGCTGGTTACAAATGCAGCTTCTAGGCTTCCACTCTAGACTTGGAATTAGAATCTTTCCAGATGATTTCTGCATCCAGAGAAGAGAGAGCCCCACCACTGTAAGGCCTGAGTGCATTCGGCTTTGCTTTTACGTATATGTGGCAGCTTCTAGGACTATTTTTAGTACTTCCCATGTATGGTATTTTGTTGGGTAAAATAAGGCCCACCTCTATAAAAAGTCAAATAATACTAGAACACAGCCTATGATTAAGCCAAATTCAGTAAGTGCTGTGGGGAAGAAGGGTCACCTCAGGCCTAAATCAAGGAAGATCTCATGGGGGACCGCCTGGGTGGCTTAGTCGGTTAAGCATCTCCCTTCGGCTCAGGTCATGATCACAGGGTCCTGGGATGGAGCCTGGAATCAGGCTCTGTGCTCAGCAGGGAGTCTGCTTGTCCTTCTCCCTCTCCGTCTGTGCTCTCTCTCTCTTTCTGTCTCAAAAAAATAAGTAAATTCTTTTTTTAAAAAAAGGAAGATCTCATGGAGTAAAAACAGGAATAAAATTTATTTTTATTTTTTTATTTATTTTTTATTTTTTAAAGATTTTATTTATTTGACAGAGAGAGAGGCAGTGAGAGAGAGAGAACACAAGCAGGGGGAGTGGGAGAGGGAGAAGCAGGCTTCCCACTGAGCAGGGAGCCCGATGCGGGGCTCGATCCCAGAACTCTGGGATCATGACCCGAGCTGAAGGCAGACGCTTAATGACTGAGCCACCCAGGTGCTCCTATTTTTAAGATTTATTTATTTATTTGAGAGAGAGAGAGCACAAACAGGAGGGGAAGGGGGTGAGGGAGAGAGAATCTCGAGCAGACTCCATACTGATCATGGAACCCCCCGCAGGCCTGATCTCATGACCCTGAGATCACCACCTGAGCTGAAATGAAGAGTCAGGGGCTTAACTGACTGAGCCAACCAGGCTCCTCTATTATTTATTTATTTTTTAAAGATAGGAACAAAGTTTAAATGAGGCTCTGGATTCTTCTTTTCTGTCATTTGAACAATCTGAATGAAATTCAATGAACTTTTTTTTTTTAATTTGACAGAGAGGGAGAACACAAGTAGGGGAAGCAGCAGGCAGAGGGAGAGGGAGAAGCAGGCTCCCCACTGAGCAGGAAGCCCAGCGCAGGGCTCAATCCCAGGACTCTGGGATCATGACCTGGGCTGCAGGTAGCTGCTTAACGACTGAGCCACCCAGGCGCCCCAAATTCAATGGCCTTAACTTAATGTCTTTTATTTCAACATCCTTTAGAATAAGCAAGATGAAGGAGAGTATTAAACAGAAACGAGAACAAAGACAATGCATAAAAGAAGTCAAAGTCCAGGTGGCCAATACACGGAAGCAGGCCCTGCAGGACCAGTTCAGTGAATGGATTCTAGACCCCAAAGGAATGATTCCCCTGGTAGTGGTAAGAAAGGAAGAGATTGTGAAGGGTAGGTGGCGTGGGTGATAAGATGATGATTGCAGCAATATTGAGGGGAGGGCTAGAAATCAACCTCTGAATTTTCAGTCTTGCTGAGGTAAGCTGATTCCTGACCTGTCTGGTCCATGAGAGTCAGTTTCTTCAATTTTCTCTTGAGCATTTAAAAAAAAAATTCTAGCTAGATTTCTAAAATATTGACTCTGGCTGAGGTTCCCAAACTCTTTGTTATGGATAGGCATAGCTTTCATTTGTTTCTTTGTTTGTTTTTTTGTATGTGAGTGACTACTTCTATAGACTAAAAGCATGTGTTTTTTAGCTTCAGAAATGACTGTACTCTAACAGTTAAACATTTTCTCTTAGGTGTATATAGATGTGAGAACATTTATTGGTTAGATACAATGCCAAGCATATTTTCAATTCAAAGTGAATTATTAAAAATAGACCAAGGAAGACAAGCCACAGACTGGGAGAAAATATTTGCAAAAAAGATACCTGATAAAGGACTATTATTCAAGGTTCCGATTCCAAGATGGCGGAGGAGCAGGAGACCTAAAATTCGTCTGGTCCCAGGAATTCAGCTAGAGAGCTACCAAACCATTCTGAATACCTATGAACACAACTGGAGAACAAAGAAAAGAGTAGCAGAAACCCTATGAACAGAAAAGTGACCACTTTCTGCAAGGAGGAGAAAAGATGGTGGAGGAGTAGGGGACGCCTTTCTCAGCGGGTCCCCTGAGTCGAGCTGGATAGGTACCAGACCATCCTGAACACCCACGGAATCAGCCTGAGACACAGGAAGATACACCTGGATCTCTACAAATGAACATCTCCAGAGCTGAATATCGAGGTACAAAACAGGAAGCCGTGAATCCGTGCACAGATATTGGAAGATAAACGGAAGGGGGAGGGAGCCACCGTGCTAGGGCACTGGGAAGCAGTAGCCACATGTGTTGGGGAGCGGGCCGGACTCGCAGACTGGCACCCACGAGAGAGCAGACTGAGACCGTGAGCCTGGGAGCACGCGTGACCAGTCTGAAAACTGGTGCTCCAGAGAGCGTGCGAACCACGCTGAAACAGGGAGCTCAGGAGCACGTACGGGAACCAGGGCGGCTGGCGGTGTTAGAAGCACAAAGGACAGAGACGTGCCAGCCCTGGAAGTGAGGGCTGGGAGAGCAGCTGTGGGACGCACAACCCGGGACGCTACGGGGTTTTTAGCAGCACCAACAGAAACAGAGTTAAAGTGGCTGGGAGAGCTCAGTGGAGAGCGGACTGCGATCTCTCTGTTCTGAGACAGAGGCTAGGATTCGGCCACTGCTGCTCTGACTCTCAAAAGAGTCACAGAAAACTGCCACGGAAAGCTGCCAGAGAACAAAAGCCCGGAAATACTAGTTCATATTGTGCCCATCCCCATCCCCCCTTGCAGGGGACAGGGCGACTCTACCCAAACAGGGTGGCCTGACTATCAGCGTAGCAGGCCCCTCCCCCAGAAGGCAGGCTGAAAAATCAAGAAGCCCACATCCCTAAGGTCCCTATAAAACAAGTGCACACTGCCTGGGTCCTGGTCAATAATTTGGGCTCTGGGTATCCCCACACCCTCTCCTCATCAGAATGACAAGGAGGAGAAATCCCCCCCAGCAAAGAAAAGATAATGAGTCTGTGGCCTCTGCCACAGAACTGATGGATATAGATATAACCAAATTGTCAGAAATGGAGTTCAGAGTAACAATGGTCAAGATGATGTGTAGGCTTGAAAAATATATTAATGAAAATATTAACGAGAATAGAGATTCTCTAAGGGTGGAAATGAGAGTGAATCTGGCAGAAATTAAGAATGCTATGAATCAAATGCAGTCTAAACTGACGCTCTGACAGCCAGGGTAAATGAGGCAGAAGAACGAATTAGTGAATTGGAGGATGGGATGGTAGAAGAGAAAGTTAAAACAGAAACTTGGCTCAAAAAAATCCAATCTCAAGAATGTAGATTACGGGAGATTACTGACTCAATGAAACGTTCCAGTGTCAGAATCATTGGCATCCCCAAGGGGGTGGAGAAAGAGAGAGGTCTAGAAGAGATATTTGAACAAATTGTAGCTGAGAACTTCCCTAATTTGGCAAAGTAAACAAGCATTTGTGTCCAAGAGGCAGAGAGGATCCCTCCCAAGATCAATGAGAGCAGACCTACACCACGTCACGTAATAGTGCAATTCGCAAATATTAGATCCAAGGATACAGTCTTGAAAGCAGCCAGGGGGAAGAAAACTCTCATGTACAGAGGGAGAAATATCAGAATGACGTCAGACCTGTCTACAGAGACCTGGCAGGCCAGGAAGGGTTGGCAAGGTATTTTCAAAGCTCTAACTGAGAAGAACATGCAGCCAAGAATCCTTTATCCAGCAAGGCTGTCATTCAGAATTGATGGAGAGACGAGGACCTTCCAAGACTGGCAGAAACTGAAAGAATATGTGACCACCAAACCAGCCCTACAAGAAATATTAAGGGGGGTTCTATAAAAGTAAAAACCCCAAGAGTGATACAGAACAGAAAGTCACAATCTGTAGAAAAAAAGACTTCACAGGCAACATGACATCATTAAAATCATAATTCTCAATAATCACTCTCAATGTGAATGGCCTAAATACTCCCATAAGTGCAATAGAGTTGCAGATTGGATAAAAAGACATGACCCATCCATTTGCTGTCTACAAGAGACTCATTTTGAACCTAAAGATACATCCAGACTGAAAGTGAAGGGTTGGAAAACCATTTTTCATGCCAATGGACCCAAAAGAAAGCTGGGGTAGCAATTTTCATATCAGACAGATTAGATTTTAAACTAAAGACTGTTGTTAGAGATACAGAAGGACACTATATTATTCTTAAAGGTTGTATCCAACAAGTGGATATGACAATTATAAATATCTATGTTCCCAACAGGGGAGCAGCTAGATACACAAGCCAACTCTTAACCAGAATAAAGAGACAAATAGATAATGATACGTTAATAGTGGGGGACCTCAACACTCCGCTCTCAGCAATAGACAGATCACCTAAGCAGAAAATCAACAAAGAAACAAGAGCTTTGAATAATATACTGGACCAGATGGACCTCATAGATATATATAGAACACTACACACCAGAACAACAGAATACTCATTCTTTTCGAATGCCCATGGAACTTTCTCCAGAATAGACCATATATTGTGTCACAAAACAGGTCTCAACTGATACCAAAAGACTGAGATTATTCCCTGCATATTCTCAGACCACAGGGCTTTGAAACTGGGATTCAATCACAAGGAAAAATTTGGAAGAAACTTGAACACTTGGAAACTAAGAACCACCCTGCTCAAGAATGATTGGGTAAACCAGGAAATTAAACATCAGTTTAAACAATTTTTGGAGATGAATGAAAATGAAAACACATCATTCCAAAACCTATGGGACACTGCAAAGGCGGTCCTAAGGGGAAAATACATAGCCATCCAAGCCTCACTCAAAAGAATAGAAAAATCTAAAATGCAGTTTTTATATTCTTACCTCAAGAAGCTGGAGCTGGAACAGAAGAACAGGCCTAACCCATGTATGAGAAGGCAGGTGATCAAGATGAGAGCAGAGATCAATGAATTAGAAACCAGGAGCAGAGAGCAGATCAATAGAACTAGAAGCTGGTTCTTTGAAAGAATAAATAAGATCGATAAGCCACTGGCCAGATTTATTCAAAAGGATAGAGAAAGGACCCAAATTAATAAAATTATGAATGAAAGGGAGAGATCACAACCAACACCAAGGAAATAGGAAGGATCATTAGAAACTTTTATCAACAGCTTCATGCCAATAAATTAAACAACCTGGAAGAAATGGAAGCCTTCCTGGAAACCTATAAACTACCAAGACTGAAACAGGAAGAAATTGATTATTTAAACAGACCAATTAATTATGAAGAGATTGAAGTAGTGAAAAAAACCTCCCCAAAAGCAAGAGTCCAGGGCCTGACGGATTCCCCGGGGAATTCTACCAAACATTCAAAGAAGAAATAATACCTATTCTCCTGAAGCTGTTTCAAAAAATAGATGACACTGGAGGAGATAATGCTAAGTGAAATAAGTCAAGCGGAGAAAGACAATTATAATACGGTTTCTCTCATCTATAGAACATAAGAACTAGGAAGATAGGTAGGAGAAGAAGAAAAAAGAAAGGGGGTAAACGAGGGGGGAATGAAGCATGAGAGACTATGGACTCTGAGAAACAAACTGAGGACTCTTCAGAGGGGAGGGGGTGGGGGAATGGATAGGACTATGGGTAGTAAGGAGGGCACGTATTGCATGGTGCACTGGGTGTTATACACAACTAATGAATCATTGAACTTTACATCAAACACCAGGGATGTACCGTATGGTAACTAACATAATATAATAAAAAATATTATTAAAAAAAAAACAAAACAAAAAACAAAAAATAGAAACAGAAGGAAAACTACCAAACTCATTCTATGAGGCCAGTATTACCTTGATCCCCAAACCAGGCAAAGACCCCATCAAAAAGGAGAATTACAAACTGATATCCCTCATGAATATGGACGCCAAAATTCTCAACAAGATCCTAGCTAATAGGATCCAACAGTACATTAAAAGGACTATCCATCAAGACCAAGTGGGATTCATCCCTGGGATGCAAGGGTGGTTCAACATTTGCAAATCCATCAGTGTCCTAGATTTCATCCAGAAAGAAAAATTCAAAAATCATGTGATTCTCTCAATAGATGCAGAAAACGCATTTGACAAAATACAGCATCCTTTCCTGTTTAAAACCCTTCAGAGTGTAGGGATAAAGGGTACATTCCTCAATCTCATAAAAACCATCTATGAAAAAGCTCACAGCAAATATTCACTTCAATGAGGAAAAGCTGGAAGCCTTTCCCTTAAGATCAGGAACACGACAAGGATGCCCATTCTCACCACTATTATTCAACATAGTACTAGAAGTCCTTGCAACAGCAATCAGACAACAAAAAGGAATAAAAGGTATCCAAATCAGCAAAGAAGTCAAAATGTCTCTCTTCGCAGATGACATGATACTCTGTGTGGAAAACCCAAAAGAATCCACTCCCAAACTATTAGAAGTTATAGAGCAATTCAGTAATGTGGCAGGATACAAAATCAATGCTCAGAAATCAGTTGCATTTCTATACAAGAAATTTGAGACTGAAGAGAGAGAAATTAGGGAATCCATCCCATTTACAATAGCACCAAAAACCATACGTTACCTTGGAATTAACTTAACCAGAGACGTAAAGGACCTATATTCTAGAAACTATAAATCACTCTTGAAAGACATTTGAGAAAGACACAAAAAGATGGAAAAATATTTCATGCTCATGGATCAGAAGAATTAACATAGTTAAAATGTCCATGCTACCCAGAGCAATCTACACTTTCAATGCTATCCTGATCAAAATACCGATGACATTTTTCAAAGAACTGGAACAAATAGTCCTTAAATTTGTATGGAAATAGAAAAGGCCCTGAATCACCAAGGAACTGTTGAAAAGGAAAAACAAAGCTGGGGACATCACAATGCCGGATTTCGAGCCGTACTACAAAGCTGTGATCCACAAGACAAAGATGGTGGTACTGCACAAAAACAGACACATAGACCAATGGAACAGAATAGAGAACCCAGAAATGGACCCTTGGCTCTTTGGGCAACTAATCTTTGATAAAGCAGGAAAAACATCCGGTGAAAAAGACAGTCTCTTCAATAAATGGTGCTGGGAAAATTGGACAGCTACATGCAAAAGAATGAAATCTGACACTCTCTCACACCATATAAAAAGATAAACTCCAAATGGATGAAAGACCTCGATGTGAGACAGGAATCCATCAAAATCCTAGAGGAGAACATAGGCAGCAACCTCTACGACATCGGCCAAAGCAACCTTTTTCATGACACATCTCCAAAGGCAAGAGAAAGAGAAGATAAAATGAAATTGTGGGACTACATCAAGATAAAAAGCTTCTGCACAGCCAAGGAAACAGTCGAAAAAACTAAGAGGCAGCCCAAGGAATGGGAGAATATATTTGCAAATGAGGCTACAGATAAAAGACTGGTATCCAAGATCTACAAAGAACTTCTCAAACTCAATACATGAGAAACAAACAAATCATAAAATGGGCAGAAGATATGAACAGACACTTCTCTAATGATGACATACAAATGGATAACAGACACATGAAAAAATGTTGAACATCATTAGCCATCAGGGAAATTAAAATCAAAACCACCTCGAGATACCTCCTTACACTATTTAGAATGGCAAAAATAGACAAGGCAAGAAACAACAATTGCCGGAAAGGATGTGGAGAAAGGGGATCCCTCCTACATTGTTGGTGGGAATGCAAGTTGGTACAGCCACTTTGGAAAACAGTGTGGAGGTCCCTTAAAAAGTTAAAAATTGAGCTACCCTATGATCCAGCCATTGCACTACTGGGTATTTACCCCAAAGATACAGACGTAGTGAAGAGAAGGGCCATATGCACCCCAATGTTCATAGCAGCATTGTCCACAATAGTGCAAATCGTGGAAGGAGCCGAGATGCCCTGCAACAGATGACTGGATTAAGAAGTTGTGGTCCATATATACAATGGAATATTACTCAGCAATCAGAAAGAATGAGTTCTCAACATTTGCTACAACATGGACGGCACTGGAGGAGATAATGCTTAGTGAAATAAGTCAAGCAGAGAAAGACAACTATCATATGATTTCTCTCATCTATGGAACATAAGAACTAGAATGATCAGTAGGGGAAGAAAGGGATAAAGAAAGGGGGGGTAATCAGAAGGGGAATGAAACATAGAGACTATGGACTATGGAGAAACAAACAGGGCTACAGAGGGGAGGGTGTGGAAGTGGGATAGACCGTGATGGGTAGTAAGGAGGGTCATATTGATGGTGCACTTGGTGTGCCCACAACTAATGAATCATCGAGCACACACATCGAAACCGGGATGTACTGTATGGTGACTAACATAATATAATAAAAAATCATTATTAAAAAAAAAAAGTTAAAAATTGAGTTACCCTATGATCCAGCCATTGCACTACTGGGTATTTACCCCAAAGATACTGACGTAGTGAAGAGAAGGGCCATATGCACCCCAATGTTCATAGCAGCAATGTCCACAATAGCTAAATCGTGGAAGGAGCCGAGATGCCCTTCAACAGATGACTGGATTAAGAAGATGTGGTCCATATATACAATGGAATATTACTCAGCCATCAGAAAGAATTATTACCCAACATTTGCAGCAACATGGATGGGACTGGAGGAGATTATGCTAAGTGAAATAAGTCAAGCAGAGAAAGACAATTATCATATGTTTTCACTCATTTATGGAACATAAGAAATAGGAAGATCGGTAGGAGAAGGAAGGGAAGAATGAAGGGGGGGTAAACAGAAGGGGGAATGAACCATGAGAGACTGTGGACTCTGGGAAACAAACTGAGGGCTTCAGAGGGGAGGGGCATGGGAGATTGGGATAGGCTGGTGATAGGTATTAAGGAGGGCACATATTGCATGGTGCACTGGTGTTATACGCAAATAATGAATCATGGAACATTGCATCAAAAACTGGGAATGTACTGTATGGTGACTAATATAACAAAATAAAAATTTAAAAAAAAACGACTTTCAACCCCCAAGTAAATAATTTTAAAATAAAAAAAGGACTATTATTTGAAATATGCGAAGACTACATCAAAACCTAATGATGTATTGTGTGTGTGTGTGTGTGTGTGTGTGTGTGTGTATAAAAGAACTATTAAAACTCAACAATAAGAAAATGTAAAAAGCTGATTTAAAAAATGGGTAAAAGACCTGAACAGACACTTCACCAAAGACATATAGATGGCAAACAAGCATGTGAAAATATGCTCCACACTTGTTATCAAGGAAATGCAAATTAAAACAATGAGATACCACTACACACCTATCACAATGGTCAAAATCTGGAACCTTGACAACAGCAAATGCTGACAAAGAGGCACAGCAACTGGTGGGAATTGTTGGTGATAACACAAAATGGTACAACCACTTTGGAAGACAGTTTGCAGTTTCTTATAAACCAAACACACTGTTATTATATGATCCAGCTATCATGCTTATTGGTATTTACCCAAAGGAGTTGGAAACTTATGTCCACACAAAAACCTGCATGTGGATTTTTATAGCAGCTTTATTCATAATTACCAAAACTTGGAAACAACCAAGATTTCCCTCAGTGGTTGAATGGATAAATAAACCATGGTACATCCAAACAATGGAATATTATTCAGCACTAAAAAGAAAGGAGCTTAAAAAATAATAAAATAAAAATAAAAATAAATGAGCTAGCAAGCTGTGAAAAGACATGGAAAAACTTTAAATGTGTATTATTAAGTGAAAGGGGTCAATCTGAAAAGGCTACATACTATATGATTCCACCTTTATGACATTCTGGAAAAGGTAAAACTATGGAGACAGTAAAAAGATCAGTGGTTTCCAGGAGTAAAGGCAGAAGAAGGGATGAATAAGCAGAGCACAGAGGATTTTTAGTGTGATGAAACAATTCTGTATAACACAATAACGAGGGATACACGTCATGATACATTTGCCAAAACCCATAAAATGTACAAGATCAAGAGTGATTCCTATTGTAAACTATAGACTTTGGGTGATTGTTGGTTCATTGATTGTAACAAAGGTACTACTCTGGTAGAAGATGTTGATAGTGGGGTAGCTGTGTATGTGGAGGGGGGCAGGGAGTACACGGAAACTCTGTACTTTCTGCTCGATTTCTCTGTGAACCTAAAACTGCTCTAAAAAGAATCAGGTCTACCTTTTTTAAAGAAAGCTCTATGCCAGTGTGGGGCGTGCACTCACAACTTGGAGATCAAGAGTCATAAACTCTACCAACTGAGCTAGCCAGGAGTTCCTCAAATCTATTTTTTTAAAATGGACCAAGGAGAACCCAGACATTTTGTTTTTAGTATTTGACAAACAAGGAATTGCAGAGGATTCTTTGGATTGCCAAGCTGGTTGCCAAAGATGCCAGTGTCTGAGGGTTGCTAGAAATGTCCTTGGAGGGGGCGAAATAGGATCACTCTCAGCAGCCTACTCCTCACACAGAGCGTTCTCAATGGGAATCATTGAGGATATGTATGAAAAAACATTTGACATGCCTTTAAGTAGTCTATGAACTAAATGTTAATTATTACTAGTTCTGTCCCTGGGTTAGAAGGATTACTCAAAACTTAAATGGAAAGACTCTAGATGGCTTTTAGTCTAAAATACTAAATATATGACAACTGAGAAATAATACATGGTCTATTTTCTTTGATTTGCAGATTCAGAATGCTCTTCATGAATTTTTTCAAAATCCAGATTTCCAGCTTGGTAAACCTGCCTATTCCTGTAGTATTTCTCTTTTTTCCCTCTTTAATAGAGGTGGAGGGGGTTGAGAGGACAGAGGCTGGATTAAGATGAAGAGTCAATATTGAGATATATGTTATTCAAAGTTCTTATACATGTACTTTGGGTCTTTTGCTCTTTCCAGATGGAGAATGTAGGAAAACAGAAAAGCAATCAGTGATTTTTGATCCTTTTAGTCGAGTGCTCCGTTTTATTATAAATACTCTGTATTATCCTTTTATCATCCCATCAAGTTCCTAGAAAATATTACTTACATACACAGAATTTAAAAGAGAGGTATAATGTCCTAACTGTGATATAAAGGAAAAATACAAGGAAAGGGATAAGAAAATTATAGGTACTGTATTTCAGTGTATAAATGTTCGATTATAACTTCACTAGAAGACATAATGTATCAGACATTTGTACTTACTTATAATGAATGTTTAGACAAAAGAAAACTAAAATTATATCAAATTGACAATTTTCTTTGTATTTGACATTTTGAAATAAGGGCAAAATGAATGATTTGTATGTATATATTGGATCCCCATAAACAGGAGAGCTACAAATGCAGACTGACGCAGTTGTGTTGTATTGGAGTTCAGACACAACTTAGGACATTATCTCCCATTACATCATTTTCTGAAATGGTGGACAACTCTTTTTTTTTTTAATGTTTTTTTATTATATTATGTTAGTCACCATACAGTACATCCCCGGTTTCTGATGTAAAGTTCGATAATTCATTAGTTGCGTATAACACCCAGTGCACCATGCAATACGTGCCCTCCTCACTACCCATCACCGGTCTATCCCATCCCCCTACCCCCCTCCCCTCTGAGGCCCTCAGTTTGTTTCTCATAGTCCATAGTCTCTCATGTTTGATTCCCCCTTCTTATTACCCCCCCTTTCTTTATCCCTTTCTTCCCCTACCGATCATCCTAGTTCTTATGTTCCATAGATGAGAGAAATCATATGATAGTTGTCTTTCTCTGCTTGACTTATTTCACTTAGCATTATCTCCTCCAGTGCCATCCATGTTGCAGCAAATGTTGAGAATTCTTTCTTTCTGATAGCTGAGTAATATTCCATTGTATATATGGACCACAACTTCTTAATCCAGTCATCTGTTGAAGGGCATCTTGGCTCCTTCCACGATTTAGATATTGTGGACAATTCTGCTATGAACATTGGGGTGCATATGGCCCTTCTCTTCACTACGTCTGTATCTTTGGGGTAAATACCCAGTAGTGCAATGGCTGGATGATAGGGTAGCTCAATTTTTAACTTTTTAAGGGACCTCCACACTGTTTTCCAGAGTGTCTGTACCAACTTGCATTCCCACCAACAATGTAGGAGGCATCCCCTTTCTCCACATCCTCCCCAGCAATTGTTGTTTCTTGCCTTGTCAATTTTTGCCATTCTAACTGGCGTAAGGTGGTATCTCAGTGTGGTTTTGATTTGAATTTCCCTGATGGCTAATGATTTTGAACATTTTTTCATGTGTCTGTTAGCCATTTGTATGTCATCATTGGAAAAGTGTCTGTTCATATCTTCTGCCCATTTTTTGATTTGCTTATTTGTTTCTCGTGTATTGAGTTTGAGAAGTTCTTTGTAGATCTTGGATACCAGTCTTTTATCTGTAGTGTCATTTGCAAATATATTCTCCCATTCTGTGGGCAGCCTCTTAGTTTTTTTGACTGTTTCCTTGGCTGTGCAGAAGCTTTTTATCTTGATGAAGTCCCATAAATTCATTTTATCTTTTGTTTCTCTTGCCTTTGGGGATGTGTCATGAAAAAGGTTGCTTTGGCTGATGTCGTAGAGGTTGCTGCCTATGTTCTCCTCTAGGATTTTGATGGATTCCTGTCTCACATCGAAGTCTTTCATCCATTTGGAGTTTATTTTTGTGTATGGTGTGAGAGAGTGAAATGGCGGACAACTCTTGGTAAAGTTTCAGAAGGAAGCAAAATACAATTCATTCTCAAATTTTCATAGTAGTTAAAGTCTGGGAAATTTTAACAATAAAAAATATACTCTGCATTTATATGTAAAACAGTTTCTAGACTCAAGTTTATTATAAGCAGATTTTCCCCCTATTTGAATATCTAGCAGGAGGGGAAAAGTCTTTATTGTGCAGGAATTGCAGGATTTCCTTTTTATTTTATTTTATTATTTTATTATTATTTTTAAAGGTTTACCTGTTTATTTGAGAGAGAGAGAGAGCAAAAGCAGGGGGAGGGGCAGAGGAAGAGGGAGAGAATCCTCAAGCAGACTCCCCGCTGAGCGTAGAGCCAAACACAGGGCTCCATCCCAGGACCCCGAGATCACCTGAGCAAAATCAAAAGTCGGATGCTCAACCAACTGAGCCACCTAGGTGCCTCAGGAGTTGCAGGATTTCTGATCCTATCCCTACTCCCTATCATTGTGCCAACAAAAACTCAAGCTACGAATTCCCACCGTGCTCCCTGGGGATAGAGACAGTGCTACACCTATACAGAACCACAGATTTTGATGCTTTTATTTTCAGAATTGTTTCCTCATTGAGATTAAGCAAAAAATTCTGACTCGTAGGAGCATCTGGCTGGCTCAGTTGGAAGAAAATGCGACTCTTGATCTTGGCATTGTGAGTTGGAGCTCCACGCTGGGTGTAGAGATTACTAAAAAAAAATAAATAAACTTAAAAAAAAATTCTGACTTGTAGAATAAAGCACTAGAGTTTAAGTCCTGAGATCATACATAATTTACATCCAAATGATTTTTTTCAATTGATTTTTTATCACTATTACATTGATAACAATAAATTGTCTAAAATTTATTCTCACTTTTAAAAATAAAATATGCTTCCCATCTTCCTGGTCACTGGTCCCCAAACATGATTTGGGCCTTGCTGACCACCCTTTCTGCCACCTGTTCTTCATGGTTAGCAGAATTCTTCATGGTTAGCACAACCTCAACTCCTCTTTCAGAAAATCTTTGAGATAAGTTCTTTTATTCATTTACTTTTTGATGAAGGTACAGAAGGAGGGAGTGAAGAGAGCTCTATTTGAGACTGTGGTAAAATTAGAGAAATTCCAGACCATTCTAGCTGTCAGCGATTTTTTTCTCTTCTCACCTATACTATCTCAGATGTTCTGTACCATTCATTCATTCATTAAATATTTATTAATAATAATTATTAATCAATAACAATTATTCAATATTTATTAAGCCCCCACCTAGTTCCAGATACTGTGATGGGGTAGAGGATGTGAAGAGGACTAAGGCATTTTTCCTCTCCTTAAGTTCCTCAAAGTCCGGCCAGGGGACAGACACATACACTTAATAACAGCTGTTACCATTAGAAACTAGTGTGGCTTGCATAATCTTCCAGAGCTTGGGGGGCGGTCTGGGATGAGGATGACAGCATCTAATGCATAAGCTTATACTAGAATTTATACAGTCTTCTTATGACAGTAACTGATATCTCATAATAAGCAGTTACAAAAATCAAGAGTGACTAAAGAATCTTATATGTACCAGCCCATGATAGGCAGGAGGAATTGGGGTTAGAAGTAGGAGAGGAAGTCAGTGCTTTCATCATGAACTTTTACACAGTTTCTGTTTGTTTCTTATTAAGGTCAATAAAGATTACATAATTATCATATCAAAAGGAGGTTTAAAAAATCTTTATTCGAGGGGCGCCCAGGTGGCGCAGTCGTTAAGCATCTGCCTTCGGCTCAGAGCGTGGTCCCGGAGTCCTGGGATCGAGCCCCACATCAGGCTCCTCCACTAGGAGCCTGCTTCTTCCTCTCCCACTCCCCCTGCTTGTGTTCCCTCTCTCGCTGGCTGTCTCTCTCTATCAAATAAATAGATAAAATCTTTAAAAAAAATCTTTATTCGAACTAACTGCCGCATTTACCATTATTGATCACTCTGTTATTCATGAAACTCTTTTTTTCTTGGCTTTTGTGATATCATCCTTTCTTGATTTTTCATCTATCATTGATCACCTCTTAGCATTTTTGTTTCTTGGTTCTTCTTTTATTTGTACCTTAAATGTTTTCAGAGTTTTCTCTTTGGCGCTATAATCATTTTACACATTATACACACTAGCTGGGTTCTTATTGAAACCCATGACTTGAGCTGATGACTCATCTATCTATCTATAGTCCCATCCCAAACCTTCCCCCTGAGCTCCAGATCCTATCTGTAAAGATCTACAAGATGAGTGATGAAGCGAAAAAAGGAAGTTGCAGATCAATATGATCATATGTATGTGTAGAAAAACAAAAGATGTATATTATATAAAATCATGACCCAGGTCATGATCCAAGGGTCCTGGGATCGAGTCTCACCTTGGGCTCCAGGCCTGCATTGGGCTCCCTGCTCAGTGGGGAGTCTGCTTCTCCCTCTCCTTCTGCACCCCTCACCCCCGTTTGTGTGCTCTCTTTCCTTCTCTCTCTCTCTCCCATGCTCTCTCTCAAATAAATAAATAAAATCTTTAAAAAAAATATCTAGAAAGGTTGCTGGAAGGGTGGCAACAAACTGTTGACAGTGGTTCCTTCTGGGGTGAGAGGGGGAGGTGAGAATGCTGGTGGGGGACAGGGGAAGAGGGCGATATTCAACTTTTGCTGCTTATGTTTTTGTAATATTTGAATCTTTTACTGAAAGAACAATTTGTATATTATTTATTTAATTTAAGAAACATTAAAGACAAAATATTTAAAAAGAAAGTTCGTAGAAGTATTGTGTTTTAGGGACCTGCTTCTGTAAATGGGAACATAAACCAACACAGCTGTTTTGTAGTCTTTTTTTATATTTGCATATTTGTTTTTGCTTTATCTCAGGCTGGTCATTAAAAATGTAGACAAGTTTTTTTTTTTTTAAGATTTTATTTATTTATTCGACAGAGATAGAGACAGCCAGCGAGAGAGGAAACACAAGCAGGGGGAGTGAGAGGAAGAAGCAGGCTCATAGCGGAGGAGCCTGATGTGGGGCTCGATCCCATAACGCCAGGATCACGCCCTGAGCCGAGGCAGACGCTTAACCGTTGTGCCACCCAGGCACCCCCAAAATGTAGACAAGTTTATTTCAGTGTTTGGGCTGCTTGGTTAAATAAAAACCAGGAAAAATAATAAGTTTGTAGTAATTGGAATGTTACCCAACTATATATAATTTGCTTTATTGTAAATATTAATGGATATTAAGATAGACATTAAGAAATAATTTATGTTCTTCTTTTAAAGTGCTATAAAATGAATTTGAAACATGAACGTATTACAACCAAACTGACTAGCAAATACCTTTTATTCCATAATTAGGAGCATGTTGCAAACAATTGGATATTGCTGACTCAATGGAACCAAGATTGAACAAAGCGGAATTTACAGAAGTAAGAAGTTACTTTATTCATTATTTGAATCAAATTATTTTGCATGGACGTCATGCACACATTAACTTAAAATTTAATTAAGTTAAAGCATACTAACTTATTTCTATTCTAAGATGCAGTATTATTTTATTTTATTCTAACTTCTCTGAAGTTAGGGTACATCTTATAATCAGAGGCATTTTACAGTTTCAGTTAGTGGTATTCATGATGTGAAGTGAGACAAAGTTCCATTCACACCTTCAGTTAAGATCAAGAAAAACCAGCTTCTTTTTCCACTGCATTTTAGATAAAGAAATCTGAAAGTTATAAAACAATTCCTATAGGCCAAGCATGGTCCTAAGCTCCCCATATATTAACTCAGGTAATGCTCTCAGCAATCCTTATTCCTGCTTTTATAGATGAAGACACTTAAGGTTCGAAATGGTTAAGTAACTTGCACAAGGTCTCATAATTAGTGAAGCTGGGCAAATTTGTACTCAGGCAGTTTGGTTTCAAAGTCTACATAATATTTCATCTGAGAAAGTATGGGATTACTTTTGTCTTGGGATTGTATTAGGATAAGCAAAAGAAGCAATTTAATGGTACCAGTGTCATAAGTCTTTTATAGGCTGCTTTTGTATTTGTTCATGTCTTTCCTCTAACTTCCCTTCTTTTTCTCTGAGTCCCAGAGTCAAAGTAACCTTTTCTTTCTCTCCTACCTCTTTGCTCAGTCATAGGTGATGACAATGTACTGGCAATTTCAAAGTTCTGTGTGAAGGATTCTGGAATCCTTAAAATCATTATCATAGAGATAATGCCAAAAATTTGGCAATCCTGTCTCAGTTATATTCTGTGGTTTCTTAGATTCTGTATTTGTCTACTTGGAGCCAAACTAATGGCCGAAATTGTTTATATCTTCCCTGTGATCCAGAGCCCATACCCTGAACCACCTCCTTGTTTAAATCTCATTCACCAAGCCATTATTTCCCCTGGCCTAAACCCAGGGCCAGGTACCAGACAACTAGAGACAGCGCCTATGCCCCAAAGCCCACCAGAACTTTTCAAGCTAGCCAGTTCTAAGTTGTGTACCCTGTCCTGCCTTGTCTTTCCTGAGGAAACCACAGTAAAGGCTCTAGCCTAGGCTTTCCCCTTCACCCCCTTCTGACCCAAACCTGTGCTTCCCCTGTGGTTTTGTGTGGTGTGGCATGTTCCCTTCTCCTGGAAAATTTAAGTAAGTAAAAATGTTTCAATGGCATTAGCCTCTCCATGTTGCCAGTCAGTCACTGCCATAAATTAAAATCTTGAGGATACAAATGACACAAGTTACTCAAAGAAAAATATACAAAAGAATGAACTATAGTATTAACGTGGTTCAGAAAAAACTAATACTTTATTGCTTTAGTGTAGTAATAAACATAATTTGTATTTCTTTGCAAGACACTGATTCTAGGTGCTACTTGGCTTTTTGTCTTATACTAGTTTCCCAAAACATGGGCAATTTAGAAACTTTTATTTTTCTAAATAGAAAAATAATATACACACTTCACTACAGTAAAGCAATAAAGCCTTTTCAGCCTCCAGAACTATGAGAAAATAAATTTCAGTTGTTTCAGCCACCCAGTCTATGGGATTTTGCTGTGGCAGCCTTAGCTAAGACACAACTCTAGTAATTGTTTTTAGAATAGATTCCCCGGGGGAATTATTAGGTCAAAGAATGCATTTTGGAAATACTTGGGTATCTATTGTCAAATTATGCTTTTAATTATCAATGTATGAGAGCTTTCAAAGCACCATATTCTCACCAACAGTGGGCATTATCGAATATAAGAAACCTCTGTGGGGCGCCTGGGTGGCTCAGTTGGTTGAGCTTCTGACTCTTCGTTTCGGCTCAGGTCGTGATCTGGTGGTTGTGGGATCTGGTGCCGCTTTGGGCTCTGCACCCAGTGCAGACAGAATCTGCTTCAGATTCTTTCTCCCTCTCCCTCCCCCTCTGCTCCTCTCTGCCCACTCTCTCTCTCTCTCTCTCAAATGAATAAATAAAATCTTTAAAAAAAAAAAAGAAAGAAAGAAACCTCTGCAATTTGAATGCATTCTGTTTTTTAACTTTTATCTTTTTGATTACTAGTGAGGTTAAACATTTTCTATGTAATGTTAAAATTTCTTAAATCCATAGCCTTACCTTATGATTGGTGGATTTTGATAATTGGGAAAAAGGTGCTATATGCACTTTATAAGCAAAGCACCTAATATAAGGTGACAAAAAAGATGAAATTAAGATAATTGTTAAAAGAATATCAAATAATCAAAATAAGCAATCAAACAAACAGAACAGCGGATTTCAATATTAAGAATCATGTAATGGAATCAAGACTATTTTTTATATTTGTAAATGTTAAAATTTTACATTTGCAAAATTTAAAATTAATAAAGATGATAGACTAATCTTAAACTTTATGAATCTATGGACATTATAATAGAATATATAGAAGGAAAAAAAAGAAGGGGTGCCTGATTGACTTGGTTAAGTGTCAGACTCGTGGTTTCACCTCAGGTCATGATCTCAGGGTCATGGTATCAAGCCCTGCGTTGGGCTCTGCACTCATGGAGTCTGCTTGACATTCCTTCCTCCTCTTTTTCCCCCTCCTTCCCTGCTTTCTCCCTCTTTCTCTAAAAATAAATAAATAAAATCTTAAAAAAAAGAAAAAGAAAAAAGAATAGAAAAAGAAAAACACATTAGAAATATAAAGACAAATGAACAATAAATATTAAAACGTTTTTAGGTAACAGCTTTATTGAGATATAATTCAGATACTATATTTATTTCCTATAGCTGCTGCAACAAATTACCAAGAATTTGGTGGCTTAAAAAACAAAAAATTTATTCCCTCACAGTTCTGGAAGTCCAGAAGCCCAAAATCATTATCACTGGCCCAAAGTCAAGGTTGGTGGGGCTGCATTCATTCTGGAGGGTCTTGTGGAAAATTGCCTCTTGCAGCTTCTAGTGACTCGTGGCTACAATCACCAATTCCTGCCTCTGTGGTCTGAGAAATCTCTCTCTTATAAGGATACATGTGATTGCATAATCCAGGATAACCTCCTCATCTAAAATACCTTAACTTAATCTCAGCTACAAAGACTCTTTCCCATATAAGGTAATATTTACAGGTTCCAGGGATTAGGACCTGTTGTCTTTGAGGGCCATTATGTAACCTCCTATACATACCTTAAAATTCTCCCATTTAAACAATTCATTGTTTTTTAGTATATCTACAGAATTGTGTGACCATTAAAACAAACCATCTTAGAACATTTCCATCATGCCAAGAAGAAACCTCATACCCATTAGCAGTCATTCTTCATTTCCCTCTAAACCTCTAGGTAAACCTAGGCAACCACTAATCTACTTTCTTTGTCTCTCTTACAGCTTTGCCTAGTCTGGAAATTTCATATCAATGGAATAACAAAATATGTGGCCTTTTGTTACTGGGTTCTTTCACTTAGTATAATGTTGTCAAGGTTCACACATGTTGTAGCATGTTCACTCATGTAGCATGTACTTCATTTGTTTTTATTGCTGCATCATATTTCTTTGTATGGACATACCACATTTTATTTATCTATTTATCAGTTGATGGACATTTGGGTTGTTTTCACTTTTTGACTACTGTGAATAATGCTGCTATGAACATTTGTGTATAAGTTTTTGTGTGAGCATATGTTTTCAGTTGTCTTGGGGAGATACCAAGGAGTGGAATTCCTGGATCATATGATAACTCTATGTTTAACCTTTTGAGGAACTATCAGACTGTTTTCCATAGTGGCTGCACAAGTTTACATTCCACAACGAATGGGAGCTCTAATTGTTCCACATCCTTGCCAACCCTTGTTATTCTGTTTTTTAGTTTAGTTTAGTTTTTTAATTATAGCCATACTTGTGGGGATGATGTGGTAACTCACTGTGGCTTTGAAAGGCATTTCCCTGATGTCTAAAGTGATATTGAGCATTTTTTTAATGTGCTTATTGGCCATTTGTGTATCTCTTTTGGAGAAATGTCTACTTAGATCCTTTGATTATTTTTAATTGGGTTATTTGTCTTTTTATATTTTTGCGTTATAGTTCTTTATATACTCTAGATATACATAATTTGCAAATACTTTCTCCAATTCTGTGAGTTATCTTTCTACTTTCTTTAAAATTAAAAAAAAATTTTTTTAAGTAATCTCTACACCCAACATGGGGCTTGAACTCACAACCCTGAGATCAACAGTCACACACTCTTATCAATTGGAGCCAGCCAGGCATGCCTATCTTTCCACTTCCTTGATGGTGTCCTTTGGCACACAAAGTTTTTAATTTGAATGAAGTGAAATTTATCTAATTTTTTACTTTTGTTGCTTTTGCTTTTGTTGTCCTTTTTAAGAAATCAGTGCTTAATTCAAGGTCAGAAAGATAGACTCCTCAAAGTTTTATAACTTTAACTCTTTAAATCTAGTTAAGTCTTTGATCCATTTTGAGTTCATTTTGTGTATGGTGAAGTAGTAAAACTTTTGTTTAAGTATTTGATAAGTTCAGAGAGGTAAAACATAACTAAGGATATAAACAACCTATAAATTATTTATCAGACTTCAATTCTTACAGTGACCCTATTTCAGTTTTCACAGAACACTGGTCAAAATTTATTATAAATAGGCTACCAAGAAAACCTTATAAATTCCAAAAACTGGGAATCATTATGTAGGGGTTCCTGGGTGGCTCAGTCGGCTAAGTGTCTGTCTTTAGCTCAGGTCATGATCCCAGGGTCCTGCGATTGAGCCCCGAGTTGGGCTCCTTGCTCAGTGGGGAGTTTGCTTCTCCCTCTCCCTCTACCCCTCCCCCAGCTCATGCTCTCTTGCATGCTCTCTCAAGTAAATAAATAAAAATCTTTTTAAAAAATCATTATCTAATAAAACAGGAAAATAATAAATAAAAATTAAAATGATTGAAACCCAACCATTTGGAAATTTAAAAAATACTCTTTTAAATAATTACTGAGTCAGAATCTTATATCTAAATATATGGAAAGCTACTAAATGTTTACTAAAAGGAGAAATATAGGCTTAAAAGTCTTAAAAATGGGATAGGGTGGGGAATTTTAAAACAATAGATAAATATAAAAATAGAATAATAATATGTATATTCCCATAACCTAGAATTAATTTTTGTTAGCACCTTGGCATATGTTTCTAAAGTAAAAGCATTCAATTTTGTAAATGTTATCATTACCAAAAAAGAATTTAAAAATACATAAAAGTGCAAAGATGGGGATTTAAAATCACCACAAATTGGGCTACCTGGGTGGCTCAGTAAGTTAAGTGTCCAACTCTTGATTTCAGCTCAGGTCATGATTTCAGGGTCATGAGATCGAGCCTGGCATTGGGCTACACACTC
Organism: Ursus maritimus; assembly: GCF_017311325.1. NCBI lineage: Eukaryota > Metazoa > Chordata > Mammalia > Carnivora > Ursidae > Ursus > Ursus maritimus. Next base: position 42,458,857 of record NW_024424897.1, read on the forward strand.
AATGGGGAGGCTGCTTGAGATTCTCTCTCTCCCTCTGCTCCTCCTCCCTCTCTAAAAATAAATAAATCTTTAAAATATTAAGTGAATAAATAAAATCACCCAAAAATTTCTTACCCGGAAATAACCATTGTCACCCTTAGGTGAATATTATGTAAAACAGTTTTAATAAATAAATAAAACCTTTTAATTAAAAAAACCCGTTTTATACACTGTCTTAATAGATAGATGGGTATATAGCAATGTAGATGATCATAAATTCTGTTATAAAATTTTAGCAATTAAAATAAAAAATATTTGATTGTACTCGATTCCAACAGAAGAAAAAGAATCTGAAATAAAATAAGAGAATTATTGAAATTGAACATAACTTCACAAAAGTCATTCTAAAATCACCCTAAGACCCTATGATGAAGATTCACTATTATTATTATTACAAAGATCCATTCATTATTTTCTTTAGAGAGAGGCATGAGGTAGAGGCAGAGGGAGAGGGAGAGAGAATCTTAAGTAGGCTCCATGCCCAGCGTGAAGCCCACTGTGGGGTTTGATCTCACGACTCTGAGATCATGATGTGAGGTGAAATCAAGAGCCAGACGCTTAACCGACTGAGCCACTCAGGTGCGTCTCCATTCATTATTTTTTAATCACATATTTCAATAATAGAAATAACAATTGACACCCTGTAAAAGATGAAGGTATTTGGTATTTCCTCATCTTATTTTTTTCCTTGTTATATATCCCAGTTTTAGTTATTTTATAATTTTTATTTAATGCAGATATTCAGATATTTTATATACTATTCACTTTCTTTTCTGTAATTACAATTCCCGTAGTTGATTAATCTTGGACTAATCTTTAAATGGATTCATAATGCAGTTACTGTTCTTTTTTTAAAATTATTTTTATTTTTTGGGGGATGCCTGGGTGGCTCAGTTGGTTAAGCATTTGCCTTCGACTCAGAGCATGATCCTAGGTCCTGGAATTGAGTCCCACATGGGGCTCCTTACTCATCAGGGAGCCTGTATCTTCCTCCGACTGCCTCTTCCCCTGCTTGTTTTTTTTTCTTTCTACTTAATATTTTTATTTATTTATTTTTTTTTAATAATGATTTTTTATTATATTATGTTAGTCACCATACAGTACATCCCCGGTTTCTGATGTAAGGCTCGATGATTCATTAGTTGTGTATAACACCCAGTGCACCATGCAATATGTGCCCTCCTTACTACCCATCACCGATCTATCCCATTCCCCCACCCCCCTCCCCTCTGAGGCCCTCAGTTTGTTTCTCATAGTCCATAGTCTCTCATGTTTTATTCCCCCTTCTGAATACCCCCCCTTTCTTTATCCCTTTCTTCCCCTACTGATCATTGTAGTTCTTATGTTCCATAGATGAGAGAAATCATATGATAGTTGTCTTTCTCTGCTTGACTTATTTCACTTAGCATTATCTCCTCCAGTGCCGTCCATGTTGTAGCAAATGTTGAGAACTCGTTCTTTCTGATAGCTGAGTAATATTCCATTGTATATATGGACCACAACTTCTTAATCCAGTCATCTGTTGAAGGGCATCTCGGCTCCTTCCACAATTTAGCTATTGTGGACATTGCTGCTATGAACATTGGTGTGCATATGGCCCTTCTCTTTACTACGTCTGTATCTTTGGGGTAAATACCCAGTAGTGCAATGGCTGGATCATAGGGTAGCTCAATTTTTAACTTTTTAAGGGACCTCCACACTGTTTTCCAGAGTGGCTGTACCAACTTGCATTCCCACCAACAATGTAGGAGGGATCCCCTTTCTCCACATCCTCTCCAACAATTGTTGTTTCTTGCCTTTCAATTTTGCCATTCTAACTGGCATGGGTGGTATCTTAGTGTGGTTTTGATTTGAATTTCCCTGATGGCTAATGATTTTGAACATTTTTTCATGTTCTGTTAATATTTGTATGTCTTCATTGGAAAAGTGTCTGTTCATATCTTCTGCCCATTTTTTGATTTGCTTATTTGTTTCTTGTGTATTGAGTTTGAGAAGTTCTTTGTAGATCTTGGATACCAGTCCTTTATCTGTAGTGTCATTTGCAAATATCTTCTCCCATTCCGTGGGCTGCCTCTTAGTTTTTCTGACTGTTTCCTTGGCTGTGCAGAAACTTTTAATCTTGATGAAGTCCCATAAATTCATTTTATCTTTTGTTTCTCTTGCCTTTGGGGATGTATCATGAAAAAGGTTGCTTTGGCCGATGTCGTAGAGGTTGCTGCCTATGTTCTCCTCTAGGATTTTGATGGATTCCTGTCTCACATCGAGGTCTTTCATCCATTTGGAGTTTATTTTTGTGTATGGTGTGAGATAGTGGTCAAGTTTCATTCTTTTGCATGTAGCTGTCCAATTTTCCCAGCACCATTTATTGAAGAGACTGTCTTTTTCCCACCGGATGTTTTTTCCTGCTTTATCAAATATTAGTTGCCCATAGAGCCGAGTGTCCATTTTTGGGTTCTCTATTCTGTTCCATTGGTCTATGTGTCTGTTTTTGTGCCAGTACCATGCTGTCTTTGTGATCACAGCTTTGTAGTACAGCTCGAAATCCGGCATTGTGATGTCCCCAGCTTTGTTTTTCCTTTTCAACAGTTCCTTGGTGATTCGGGGCCTTTCTGTTTCCATACAAATTTAAGGACTATTTGTTCCAGTTCTTTGAAAAATGTCCTCGGTATTTTGATCGGGATAGCATTGAAAGTGTAGATTGCTCTGGGTAGCATGGACATTTTAACTATGTAATTCTTCCGATCCATGAGCATGGAATATCTTTCCATCTTTTTTGTGTCTTCCTCAATGTCTTTCAAGAGTGATTTATAGTTCCTAGAATATAGGTCCTTTACGTCTCTGGTTAAGTTAATTCCAAGGTAACGTATGGTTTTTGGTGCTATTGTAAATGGGATGGATTCCCTAATTTCTCTTTCTTCGTTCTCGTTATTCGTGTACAGAAATGCAACTGATTTCTGAGCATTGATTTTGTATCCCGCCACGTTACTGAATTGCTCTATAACTTCTAATAGTTTGGGAGTGGCTTCTTTTGGGTTTTCCATATAGAGTATCATGTCATCTGCGAAGAGAGACATTTTGACTTCTTCTTTGCCGATTTGAATACCTTTGATCCCTTTTTGTCGTCTGATTGCTGTTGCAAGGACTTCTAGTACTATGTTGAATAATAGTGGCAAGAGTTCTTCCCCTGCTTGTGCTCTTTCTCTCTCTGGCAAATAAATAAATAAAATCTTTTAAAAATATTTTTAAAAATAAAATTATTTTTATTTTTTTAAAGATTTTATTTATTTATTTATTTATTTGAGAGAGAGAGAGTGGGGTGGCGGGGGGGAGGCAGGGAGGAGCAGAAGGAGAGGGAGAAGCAGACTCTGCAAACTGAGGGTAGAGCCAGAGGCAGGGCTCCATCCCATGACCCTGAGATCACACAATCAAGAGTTGGACACTTAACAAACTGAGCCACCCAGGGGTCCCATCCTTTTTTTAAAAAAAATTGAAGTGCAATGATACAATCTTATATTGGTTTCAGGTATATAATAAAATGATTCAATAATTCTATACTTTTCTCAATGCTCATCAAGATAAGTGTATTCTTAATCCCCTTCATCTATTTCACCCATCCCGCTCACCCACCTCCCTTCTGGCAACTACCAGTTTGTATTTAAGAGTCTGTTTTTTTGTTTCCTTTTTTCCTTGTTTATTTGTTTTGTTTCTCAAATTCTACATTTGAGTGAAATCATATGGTATTTTTCTTTAAATGACTTATTTCACTTAGCATTATATTCTCTTGGTCCATTCATGTTATTGCAAATGGCAAGATTTCTTTCTTTTTTTATGGCTGAATAATATTCATCTATATATGATTATTATATATTATATGAAATATATAATAATAGTCATATATATATATATATCTCACATCTTTATCCATTCATCTATTGATGGACACCTAGGTTGCTTCCTTATCTTGGCCATGGTAAATAGTGCTGCAATAAACATAAGGGTGCATTTATCTTTTTAAATTAGTGTTTTCATTTTCTTTGGGTAAATACCCATTAGTGAAATTACTGGATCATATGGTAATTCTATTTTTAATCTTTTAAGGAAACTTCATACTGGTTTCCACAATGCCTGCACCAATTTACATTCTCACCAGCAGTGAACAATGGTTCCTTTTTCTCCATATCTTTGCCAACATTTGTTATTTCTTGTATTTTTTTATTTTACCCGTTCTGATAGGTGGGAGGTGACATCTCATTCTGGTTTTAATTTGCATTTCCCTGATGATTAGTGACATAGAGCATCTTTCCATGTGTCTCTTGGCCATCTGTATATTTTCTTTGGACAAATGTCTATTCAGGTGCTCTGCCCATTTTTTAGTTGGATTATTTTTTGTTATTGAGTTGTATAAGTTCTTTATATATTTTAGGTATTAACTCCTTATCGGATATATCATTTGCAAATATCTTCTCCCATTCAGTAGGTTGCTTTTTGTTTGGTTGATGGTTTCCTTTACTATGTAAAAGCTAGAACAAATAATCCAAAAATTTGTGTGGAACCAGAAAAGACCCCAAATAGCCAAAGCAATTTTGAGAAAGAAGAAACAAAGCTGTAGGTATCACAATTCAAGGTTTCAAGGTATACTCAAAGCTGTAGTAATCAAAACAATATGGTATTTGCACAGAAATAGATATATAGATCAGTAGTACAGAATAGAGAGTCTAGAAATAAACCCACAACTGTGTGGTCAATTAATCTTTGACAAGGGAGGCAAGAATATAGAATGGGGAAAAGACAGTCTCTTTAACGAATGGTATTGGAAAAACTACACTTTCTTACACCATACACAAAAATAAACTCAAAACGGATAAAGACCTAAAGGTGGGACCTAAACCATAAACCTTGTAGAAGAAAACATAAGCAGTAATTTCTCTGACATTAGCTGTAGAAACATTTTTCTAGATACATCTCCTCAAACAAAATTAAACTATTAGGACTACACCAAAATAGAAAGCACTTCCTGTCCTTTTACAGTGGCTTTGCTATTCCTGAATTATTTATTTTGATTCATCTCTTAATCAGCTGAATGTATTATAAAGTAGTTTTTTTCTTCAGGAAGGTCACATGGGTATTATATTTTCTGAGTTCTTTTGTGTTGAAAATGTCTGCATGCTGCCTCTAAAATTATACTGTGGATGGGTATAGTGTAATTAGGTCACATTTTCTTTTCTTTTCACCTCAAAACTATATAGACATTGCTTAATTGTTTTCTGGTATTGAATGTTGTGAAGTCTGATGTCAGTTTTGCTTTTCTTCTCCCTTCATTTATTTTAATTAACTCAACAAATATATACACATACACACATACATGTATTCATACACACAAATCTTATACAAATACATATAGATCCATGTATGATATGTGTACATGTGTGTGTGCATGTATATCCACACAATTAAAATGAGGAAATGGGTAAGGGTCATGTATATCCAATGATACTTGATACAAACTCATTAGCATTCTACATAATACCTTTGTGTATGTGTATATACACACACACACAATTTTGTTTTAATGTGTGCTTTGAGCTCTTAGTATTAGTATTCCTGACACTTCCCAACATCTCTTCCTGAAATGTAAACAACCCATATTCAGGTATTTTCATTATAGAGAAGAGCTGTTACATCAACAGAAACCAAGAAAATATTTCTTACATAGAAATATTTATTGAAAATATTTAATTATCTGATCAGCAAATCATTGACCATAATATATAACATAGAAGTAGTGTTTGGAACACTTGTTTTTAAAGAGATTTGCTTTAAGGCTATTTTGTCAGCACTCATTTAATGAAACTAGAAGAAAATAAAATTATAAATGTTGGGCTTAAAAGCAAGATATTACACACATGTGCCATCCAATGGAGATGCTGTGTCATGAAATTACCCCTGTGATCATTTGTAATGAGCAATGTAATTAACATTCAGGATGGAGCGTGTTTGGAGAAAATGGAATCATTGAGTAATAATTAATATAGAGATAAAGACAAACGGAGAGAATGAATGAATGATCACAGATGCTTCCATTTGCATACCATTTTCCTAGGTGTCTGTTTTCTGATGGATAAATGAACAGGTGACAATCTTTTTGTGGAGTATAACTTCTCTCACTTTTCATCTGTTTTATTCTAGTAAATGAAGACCCAAAATAACTATTTTTAGAAGAATATTTTATATTCTTTATAATATATTTTAGGAGACTATGTCTAGTGTCTTAGTTACTAAGTATATACTGAATACTGAATATTCATTTACTCTCTGGTAGGAGAGATGTCAAAATTAGAAGTTGTATTTCTTACCCTCAAGGACCAAATAATGCATTGTTGTATGGGAGTGTACCTGTGAGTATATGCAGGCGTGTGTGTGTGTGTGTGTGTGTGTGTGTGTGTGTACGAGCATGCAGGCATACACATGCTGGATGGAACCAGAGTAGAATCCAGGGAATAGAAGCGTCAAAATATAAGCAAGTTAAGGACACACACCACAACAAGACAATTACAAAGCAACAGACAGGCACAAAACATTATTATTATTTATATTCATCACTGCCAGGGGAGGCATAGTAAAAGAAAAATGAGACTTCAGTGGGGCAGGCTTCATGTAGGAAGCTCATCTGGTGGTCATGAGGTTTAAATTTCTTCCACCTGCCATTCCTGTAGCTCCTTACTTTGAAAGGAACCTTTAAACATTTATATAGTGACCAGAACAATTTAAGATGTAGAATGTACTGGTTTATTTGGGATTTTTGTTTTGTAAGTTGAATATTTAGACAGAAAAGAAATATGTTTTGGGAGAGGGTCAAGCTTGTTTTAAATTCTAAGAGCACTCTGGTTTCCAAAAGACAACTCATTCCAGGAGACAAAACTTAGCATTTGTGTCATTTTAACACTGGTGTTGAGTTGTCTAAGTAGATACTGTATGCAAGTTTGAAAAGGAACTGGTCTTAACTCTTAGATTTCACTGGCTTCCCATTATTGTGTTCAGGCCAGAAGTAAGCAGGTGCTGATAGGTGTATCCTTCCCGAAGTTTCCAGATTTCGACCTTACAGAGGATCTACCCTTTCATTTCACTGATTAGTTGATTTGTTTATCAACAGAAGAAAACCACCATTACTGTGGTTATAGAGAACTTAGTTAACTTTTTTAGGTAGGAAGGTTCTTTTTTAATTTTCTAGACTCTTTGAGTTCTACAAATTCCATTTGTTTTCATAAAGAATTTTCTAATAATTTGCTTCCAGAGATGTCTGAGAGATAAGCATGTCTAAATTTTTCTTAGTACATCTCAAAGCAAAAGTTACCTGGAGTTGTTAAAATGCCCATAATTTTTTAAATGACAGTCCCACAAATGGCTGTATGCCTGTCTCAAAAAAAAAATTTTTTTTCCCGTAGATTGTTTGGAACTTGGAACCCATTTTCCAAATAGAAATATTTTATACAGTGATGGGGGTCTGTGGTTTATTTTATTTTTTTATTATTTTTTAAAGTAAGCTCCACACCCATCGTGGAGTCCAATGCAGGGCCTGAACTCACAATCCTGAGATCAAAACCTGAGTTGAGATCAAGAGTTAGAAACTTAAACAACTGAGCCACCCAGGCATCCCTGGGGTCTGTGGTTTGAATGTGCCTGAAATTCTTAATCAGAGTGACTATTTCTGTGGGGAAAATGCTATCTGAAGAAGGCATCACCATGCACTATCAGGGAAAGGAGTTTTCTTATCTCTAAACCATTAGTGATAACTACATACACTTTTAGTATGGTAAGAGTTCATGGAGTGAAGGGTAAAGATGGCCTCAGGTAGAGGAGAACTTCCAAAGACTCCAGAGTGAAGAACTGAGGGCGGCTGATCTCTCATCACTGCAGATCCTTTTCCCCTACATCCGGGGCCTCCAGAGATTGACATACTTCTGTTTCTATTGATAATATAAACTGGCTCTGGCCTGGGTTATATTCCTCCCCTGGTGTAATTTCAAAGTTAGTTTCCCAAACTCTTGCCTTCAAAGTAATAACAAGGTATAACTTTCTCAAACAAGAGTGAAGTCTTTTAAAGGACTATTTTCTAGGGGAGTGTGACCTGCTTATCAGTTCTACTCACTCTATAGGCACCAGAATCCTGGTTCAAATTGTCATTTGTTTTCATCATCATTCCCAGTTATCTGTAACAGACATATATTCTTTATCGTGTGATTCTATAAATACAATAAGCGGATTGAGAATGGATGAATGCATACCATAGAATAAGAACTCTGTACCGTTTGTCCCATGTGTGGTTGTCCAATGGGATGGTAATGGAAAGATGCCTCACACACGGTTAGGGGCCATAAAGTTTCTTTTATGGCAAAGGATTTTGGTATTTACAGAGATGGTCTGCTATACAAAGCAGGATACAACACAGCATGCTTCCAAACAGAGGTTCCCCAAAGTTCTCCACAGGAATTAGACCACCGGCATTGATCAGTGGTTTAGATTTTCAAACCATCCTGGTTTGCCCAGACCTGAGGGGTTTCTTAGAACATGGGACTCTCAGTGCTAAAACTAGGGACGTCCCAGGCAACCTGAGGCAGTTGGCACCCTCATGGAGGAGTTTGCTTTGGTTTGATCTTATCCCCCACCTGATCACGGTGAAGACTCAGGCCACACATCTACCTGCTCACCAGGGGCAAGTGAAAACAATCTAACACCTTCTCGTTTACTGTGGGACTGGGTAAAATGAGGGTCAGTTTCCCAGGAGCATCCTTCAGCAGGCCTGGGCTTTAAGTGCTCTGAGGCCTGCACGTGACTTAATAATGGGATCAAGAATAATTACATGCAGGGGACTCCTGGGTGGCTCAGTTGATTAAGTGTCTGCCTTTGGCTCAGGTCATCATCCCAGGCTCCTGGGATCGAGTCCCACATCAGGCTTCCTGCCCAGCCAGGAGTCTGCTTCTCCCTCTTCCTCTGCAGCGTGCACGCGCTCTCTCTCTGTCAAAAAAAAAAAAAAGAGTAATTATATGCAAAAACTAGAAATACTATTCACTGGGATTCCGATATTAACTTTGGATTCTGTGACACTAAGGAACTGATGAGGGGGTAAATAAGGGCCGTGTCCCTATCTGAGTTCTCTTCTCTGGGACTTAGTCCCTTCTTGCTCCCCAGTGGTCTGCTTTGAGATAGTTACTTCCTCATGCTCAGTTGTTTTATACCAGTCACACAGTCTGAGGCCTTCAAACTGACGTGGCTCAAAGTTTAAATTTTAAATGGAGAGGCTTCGTCAAATTACTCAAAGATTGTGTCTTTGCTGTAATGTATTCTGCTCAACCTAGCTGTCCATTTCCCCCAAAATGGTATGTATCTGAGTGACTCTCTATTCTGTTATTTGTAATTTGAATTTTGTAATTTTTGCTGTTTTGTTCTGCTTATTTTGTTTTTCATGTACTTTGAGTTATGGCAGGGAAGGATAGAAGAAGGAAGAATGATGGCTTCAGTGGAGGTATAGGTGGGAGCAGCAATATGCTGTGAAAACTGCCTGAGGAAACCTTGGGGCAAAATGAGGGAATTTTAAACCAGGAAAATGGGACGGTCTGTGGTAAACTATCCTCCAAGTTGTGTGTCTTCGCAGGTGGTCTTCAACTGTAAGAAATACATAAAGGAGTTTGCGATCAGCAAGTCCTTATTGTCAGTTTGCTAGGGCTACCATGACGAAGTCCTGGGTGACTTAAACATCAGGAACTTAACTTCTCACAGTTCTGGAGACTAGAAGCCCAATACCTGTATAATACAAGGTATCAGCAGGGTTGGTTTCTTCTGAGGGCCTCTCTCCTTGGCTTATAGATGGTCATCTTTTCCCTGTGCCTTCACAGGGTCTTTCCTCTGTACATGTCTGTGTCCAAATTTCCCCTTCTTATTAGGACACTGGTCATTTTTGCTAATGACCCACCTAATGACTTCATTTTAATTTAATTACCTCTTTAAAGATCCTATCTCAGGGGCACCTGGGTGGCTCAGTCAGTTAAGCGTCTGCCTTCAGCTCAAGTCATGATCTCGACTCTTGGTCCTGGGATTGAGCCCCAAGTCAGGCTCCCTGCTCAGCAGGGGAGTCTGTTTCTCCCTCTGCCTCTACCGCTGCCCCCTGCTCATGCAAGCTCTCTTGCTCGCTCTCTTTCTCTCTCTAAAATGAATAAAATCTTTAAAAAATAAAAAACAAAGATCTTATCCCAAAATACAGTCACATTCTGAGGTACTGGGGGTTAGGCTTTCAACATATGAACTTTGTGAGGACACAAGCTAAACCATAACATCACCTAAGCTACCTTTCACCAGTAGGGGAAAAATCGTGTGTTTCAGTCTGTCATTTTTATTATTATTGGATATTGAATAAAGCCTTTGTTCAATTCATTTGTTAAGCAAATTATTCTGATTTTTAAAAATCAAAAGAGTCTCTTGGAGAAACAGTTAAACTAATCCTCAGTTTAATAGGATTACCACAACCAGAGAACTCAATGGCCTTGAGGTCAATTCCCAAAAGCTTAATTTATAATGAAGGATTGAACAACAGGATCTTAGCATTCTGGAATAATTAAGAACAGTTGCCCCACGTCATCTATTTCAATGGTTCTCAACCTTTAGGGAACATAAGAATAACCCGGAGGGCTTATTTATTCATTTATTTAGTGACTCCAGAGTGGACTTTTTATTTCAAGTTACCATGTGTAAATGTTGGAGGAAAAAGACCCAAGTCTGTCTGTTCCCTTGGCTGGGGCCCACTTGAATTTCCATACATGGTTTCCACAACCACATGCCCCCACTGGCTAATGCCACAAGAGTTTGGAGTGTTGGGATATAAGGAAAGAGTAACAGTGGAAACGTGTTGGGGTCTGTTTTTTAAGAGGGAAAAAGAAAGATGATTTCCCTTCCCCAAGAATCCTGGGGCAACTGGTCTGCTCATGTGACATCTACTCATATTTTTTCTGTTTTGACTCTGCACGCTTGTGACTGGAAGGAGCCTGGTTAAGAGCTGGAAGTGTATTCTGCTTCCAGAGGGCTTTTAAAAACACAGATTCTGGGTCCCACTCCAGAGTTTCTGATTCAGTAGGTCTGGAGTAGGGCCCCCAAACTTACATTTCTTTTCTTTCTTTTTTTTTTTTTGAAGAAAAAAATGTTTATTTCTTTATACACACTTTGCTTTACTAGCCACCCAAAAGACTGTGTTCTTTCTTTTTTTCTTTCCTTTTTTTTTTTTTTGTTTGTTTTTATTTTGGGGCCCCAGGGTGGCTCAATCCATTAAGCATTCGACTCTTGATTTCGGCTCAGGTCATGATCTCAGGGTTGTGAGACTGAGCCCCACATCAGGCTCCATGCTGGGTGTGGAACCTGCTTGAGATTTTCTCTCTCCCTCTCCCTCTGCCCCTCCCGGCCCCCTATCTCTCTCTAAAAAAAAAAAAAAGTTTTTATTTTATTTCCAGTTAGTTAACATGCAGTGTGATATTAGTTTCAGGTATACAGTATAGTAATTCAACACTTCCATACATTACCCTGTTCTCATCACAACAAGTGCCCTCTTTAATCCCAATCACCTATTACAACCACCCCCCCACATCCCCTCTGGTAATCATCAGTTTGTTCTCTATAATTAAGAGTCTGTTTCTTGTTCTGTTTCTCTCTCTTATTTTTTTCCCTTTGCTTGTTTGTTTTGTTTCCTAAATTCCACATATGAGTGAAATCATATGGTATTTGTCTTTCTCTGGTTTATTTCACTTAGCCTTGTATTCTAGCTCCATCCACATCGTTGTAAATGGCAAGATTTCATTTTTTATGGCTGAATACTATTCCATTTTATTTATATATATATATATATCACATCTTTTGATGGGCACTTAGGTTGCTTCCATATCTTGGCTATTGTAAATAATGCTTCTATAAAAGGAATACTTGTGCACTATTGGTGGGAATGCAAACTGGTGCAGCCAGTTTGGAGGTTCCTCAAAAGTTTAAAAATAGAACTACCTTATCCAGCAATTGCACTACTCTACTGGGTATTTACCCAAAGAATACAAGAATACTAATTCAAAGGGATATATGTACCCATATGATTATACCAGATTTACATTTCTAACAAGCTCTCAAGTGATGCTCTCAGAGCTTCCAACAAGCTCTCAGGTGATGTGGTCAAGGGACCACATTTTGAGAATCACTGATCTCATTGGGTTTTTCCTTCTAAATAGGTATGTCAGCCAAAAGGACTTTCATTCTAAAGGGAAAACTTTCTTGGTCAATTTCTTACCTAGCTCAAAAGGAAGCAAGAGCAATGGCTACAGAGAACTTACATGAAATACCTATACTCTGTACATACCAGGATCCTCTCATGACCCACTGAGATAGCTACAGTGATACACATTTCACAAAAGAAGAAACTGGAAAGTTCAGTGACTCAGCCAAGATTACTCAGCCAGTAAATATGGGAACTGGAATTTGAACTCAGATAGGCTCTAAAATGTGAGAGTTGGGTTTTTTGTTTGTTTTGTTATGTTTTGTTTTTGTCTCCACCTTCCAGAAATGTTTAGAATCTGGTATCTTCTCAGTGCCTGTGCTCTGTGCTAAGCCATCACCAGCTCACAACTGCCTTATATCATTAGCTTCCTGACTGATGCCCTTGCTTTCACCCTTGCCTTTTAAAATGAAAGATAGGGGCACCCAGCTGGCTCATTGGGAAGAGCCTCTTGATCTCAGGGTCATGAGTTTGAGCCCCACTTTGGGTGTGGAGATCACTAAAGAAAATAAAGTTAAAAAGAAAGAAAGAAAGAAAGAAAGAAAGGTATATTAAGCCAGTCTTCTACTCAAAGCCCTCCAGTGGCTTCCCATCTTACTTAAAGTAAAAACCAAAGTCCTTAACATGGCCCCACGGCTCGACATGGTCTGTCTGGTGACCCTTCTGTCCTCACCTCTCTCTGTACACCTCACTCATTCTGCCCCAACCACATTAACTGCCTTGCCATTCCTGGAAAACTCAAGGCATGTTCTCACCTCAGGGCCTTAGCACTTTTCCGGGACAATACTCCCCCCATATTTCCACGTGGTTTACTCCCTCTTCTCCTTCTTGGCTCAAAGATCACTTTCTCCATGATGGCTTCTGTCAGGTTGCAATCTCTGGAAGCAGATGCTGAGACAAATGCTGGTGTGCAGGTTATTAATTAGGGGTCAATAAGGGTGCCTGGGTGGCTCAGTCAGTTAAGTGTCTGCCTTCGGCTCAGGTCATGATTCCAGGGTCCTGGGATCAAGCCCTTCTCCCTCTCCCTCTGCCTGCCGCTCCCCCTGCTTGTCCTCTCTCTCTCTTTCAAATAAATAAATAATACTTTAAAAAAATAATTAGGGATCAATAGCTGTGAAGGGAGAGAAGTGTAACAGAATTAGGCAGGAGAAGTCAGCGGCAATACAGGCCTGATAAAGCCTCATCCAACCCAAAAGAGAGCTCTGAAACAAGTATTGCCCATCAGTGCGCCTTACATCAGGTTGATGTCCAGGTCTCTATATTTCTCTCTCATTTAGTTCCTGAATTCAGGCTGCCCTATGAAAGATATGACCAAAGCATGGTGGCTTTCTGCAGTGAAAGCAGACCCTGACGGAACTGAAAGCTAAAGACTGCTATTGTGAATAATGCTACAATGAGCGTATATCTCTTCAAATTGGTTTTTTCATTTTCTTTAGATAAATACCCAGAAGTAGAATTGCTGGATTAATGGTAGTTCTATTTTTAAATTTTTGAGGAATGTCCATACTGTCTTCCACAGTGGCTACAGCAATTTACATTTCCACCAACAGTGCACAAGAGCTCCCTTTTCTCCAATCCTCACCAACACTTGTTTTTTGCTTTTTGATAATAGCCAGTCTGACTGGGGTGATGTGATATCTTATTGTGGTTTTAATGTGCATTTCCCTGATGATTACTGATCTTAAGTTATCTTTTCATGTGTGTGTTGGCCATGCCATCAGTATGCCTTCTTTGGAAAAATTTCTTTTTTTTTTAATTTTTTTTTTTATTATATTATGTTAGTCGCCATACAGTACATCCCTGGTTTCTGATGTAAAGTTCGATGATTCATTAGTTGCGTATAACACCCAGTGCACCATGCAATACGTGCCCTCCTTACTACCCACCACCAGTCTATCCCATTCCCCCACCCCCTCCCCTCTGAAGCCCTCAGTTTGTTTCTCACAGTCCATAGTCTCTCATGCTTCATTCCCCCTTCTGATTACCCCCCCTTTCTTTATCCCTTTCTTCCCCTACCGATCTTCCTAGTTCTTATGTTCCATACATGAGAGAAATCATATAATTGTCTTGCTCTGCTTGACTTATTTCACTTAGCATTATCTCCTCCAGTGCCGTCCATGTTGCAGCAAATGTTGAGAACTCGTTCTTTCTGATACCTGAGTAATATTCCATTGTATATATGGACCACAACTTTAATCCAGTCATTCAAGTGAAGGGATCTCTGGAAGCTTCCTCTCCACAATTTAGCTATGTTGGACAATGCTGCTATGAACATTGTGGGTGCATATGGCCCTTCTCTTACTTACGCTGTATCTTTGGGGTAAATACCAGTAGTGCAATTGCTGGAGTCATAGGTAGCTCAATTTTTAACTTTTTAAGGGACCTCCACACTGTTTTCCAGAGCGGCTATACCAACTTGCATTCCCACCAACAATGTAGGAGGGATCCCCTTTCTCCACATCCTCTCCAACAATTGTTGTTTTCACTTGTCAATTTTTGCCATTCTACTGGCATAAGGTGGTATCTTAGTGTGGTTTTGATTTGAATTTCCTGATGGCTAATAGATTTTGAACATTTTTTCATGTGTCTGTTAGCCATTTGTATGTCTTCATTGGAAAAGTGTCTGTTCATATCTTCTGCCCATTTATGATTTGTTTATTTGTTTCTCTACGTATTGAGTTTGAGAAGTTCTTGTAGATCTGGATACCAGATCTTTTATCTGTAGTGTCATTTGCAAAATATATTCTCCAATTCGTTGGGCTGCCTCTTAGCTTTTTGACAGTTTCCTTTGGCTGTGCAGCTTTTATCTTGATGAAGTCCCACAAGTTCATTTTATCTTTTCTTTCTCTTGCCTTTGGGAGATGTGTCATGAAAAAAGGTTGCTTTGGCCAATGTCATAGGGTGCTGCCTATGTTCTCCTCAGGATTTTGATGGAGTCCTGTCTCACATCGAGGTCTTTCATCCATTTGGAGCTTATTCTTTGTGTATGGTGTAGAGAGAGTGGTCAAGTTTTTCATTCTTTTGATGTAGCTGTCCAATTTCTCCCAGCACCATTTATTGAAGAGACTGTCTTTTCCCACCGGATGTTTTCCTGCTTTATCAAAGATTAGTTGCCCAAAGAGCTGAGGGTCCACTTCTAGTTCTCTATTCTGTTCCATTGGTCTATGTGTCTGTTTTGTGCCAGTCATGTGTTTTTGTGGATCACAGCTTTGTAGTACAGCTCGAAACCGCATTGTGATGCCCCCAGCTTTGTTTTCCTTTCAACAGTTCCTTGGTGATTCGGGCCTTTTCTAGTTCCATACAAATTTCTATAGGACTATTTGTTCCAGTTCTTTGAAAAATGTCCCTCGGTATTTTGATCGGATAGCATTGAAAGTGTAGATTGTCTACCGGTCAGCATGGACATTTTAACTATGTTAATTCTTCCGATCCATGAGCATGGAATATTTTTCCATCTTTTTGTGTCTTTCTCAATGTCTTTCAAGAGTGATTTATAGTTTCTAGAATATAGGTCCTTTACGTCTCTGGTTAAGTTAATTCCAAGGTAACGTATGGTTTTTGGTGCTATTGTAAATGGGATGGATTCCCTAATTTCTCTTTCTTCAGTCTCATTATTCATGTATAGAAATGCATATCTGAGCATTGATTTTGTATCCCGCCACATTACTGAATTGCTCTATAACTTCTAATAGTTTGGGAGTGGATTCTTTTGGGTTTTCCATATAGAGTATCTTGCCATCTGTGAGGAGAGACATTTCGACTTCTTCTTTGCTGATTTGGATACCTTTTATCCCTTTTTGTTGTCTGATTGCTGTTGCAAGGACTTCTAGTACTATGTTGAATAATAGTGGCAAGAGTGGGCATCATTGTCGTGTTCCTGATCTTATGGAAAAGGCTTCCAGCTTTTCCCTATTGAGAATGGTATTTGCTGTAGGCTTTTCATAGATGGTTTTTATGAGACTGAGGAATGTACCCTCTATCCCTACACTCTGAAGGGTTTTAATCAGGAAAGGATGCTGTATTTTGTCAAATGCTTTTACTGCATCTATTGAGAGAATCATATGATTTTTGAATTTTTCTTTCTGGATAAAATCTAAGACACTGATAGATTTGCGAATGTTGAACCACCTTTGCATCCCAGGGATGAATCCCACTTGGTCATGATGGATAATCCTTTTAATGTACTGTTAGATTCTATTAGCCAGGATCTTGTTGAGGATCTTGGCATCCATATTCATTAGGGAAATAAGTCTGTAATTCTCCTTTTTTGATGGGGTCTTTGCCTGGTTTGGGGATCAAGGTAATATTGGCCTCA
>NW_024424897.1:42477306-42481180 GCF_017311325.1 Ursus maritimus
CTGCCGTATTGCTAGTCTTTGTTTCTATCGAAGACTTTCTGTTCTGTATCACTCTTGGGGCCTTTTTACCTTTATAGAACCCCTTAATATCTCCTGTAGGGCTGGTTTCGTGGTTACGAAATTGGTCAATGACTGGCGATTCTGGAAGCTCTTTATCTCTCCATCAATTCTGAATGACAGCCTTGCTGGATAAAGGATCCTTGGCTGCATGTTTTTCTCTGAAATAGCTTTAAAAATGCCCCCCCCCCAACCCTTTCTCTCATTTCAGGTCTGTGTAGACAGGTCTGACATATCTGATACCTTACCTTGGACGCGGAGAAATTTCTTTGCCCTGGCCGCTTTCAATACTCGTATCCTTGGATCTAATATTTGCGAATTGCTTCATGACGTGACGTGGCATAGGTTTGTCATGGTTGAGCTTGGGAGGGGTCCTCTCTGCCTCTTGGACATGAATGTTTGTTTCCTTGCTAGATTAGGGAAGTTTTCAGCTAGCACTCTGTTCAAATATCTCTTCTAGACTTCTGTTTTCTCCACCCCTCGGGATGCCGGATTCTGACATTGGAATGTTTCATTGAGTCAGTAATCTCCGTAACCACATTCTTGTGCATGGATTTTTAAGTCCAGATTCTATTTTAGCTTCTCTCTACTAACCATCCTCCAATTTGCTGGATATGTTCTTCTGCCTCATGCACCCTGGCCATCAGAGCTCTAGTTTTGACTGATTTGCCTATAGAATTTTTAATTTCTGCCAGATTCGCTCTCATTTCCGCCCTTAGAGATTCTATATTCTCATTAACATTTTCGTTAATACTTTTTCAAGTCTACACATCATCTTTAATTGTTACCTGAATTCCATTTCTGATAATTTGGTTATATCCATATCCATTAGTTCTGTGGCAGAGGCCACAGACTCATTGTCTTTTCTTTGCTGGGGGGGATTTCTCCTTCTCATCATTCTGATGAGGAGAGGTTGCGGGGTTGTCCAGAGCCCAAATTATTGACCGGGACCCAGGCCATGCGCCCTTGTTTTATAGGGATCTTAGGGATGAGGGCTTCTTGATTTTTCAGCCTACCTTCTGGGGGAGGGGCCTGGCGCACCGATACTCAGGCAACCCTGTTTGGGTAGAGTCTCCGTGTCCCCTGCGAGGGGGGATGGGGACAGGCACGCTGTGAGCCGGTATTTCCAAGCTTTCGTTCTCTGGCAGCTTTCCCTGGCGGTTTGCTGTGCCTCTTCTGAGTCAGAGCAGCAGTGGCCGAATCTCAGCCTCTGTCTCAGAACAGAGGGATTGCGGCCCGTTCTCCACTGATGTTCTGGCCACTTTAACTCCGTTACTGTTGGTGCTGCTCAACCCTGCAGCGTCCCGGGATGTGCGCCCCACACCCGGCGTCCTAGCCCTCACTTCCAGGGCCGGCGCGTCTCTGTCCTTTGTGTTTCTAACACCACCAGCCGCCAGCCGCCCCGCACGCTCCCGGAGCTCCCGGTCTCATTCTGGATCCCGTGAGCGCACCGGGATTCCGTTTCAGTCTGGTGGCGCACGTTCCCCGGCTCACGGTCTCAGTCTGCTCTCTCACGGGTGCCGGACCACGAGCCCGCCCGCTCCAAGTGCAGGTGGCTACCGCTTCCCGGTGCCCAAACGCGACGGCTCCCTCCCCCTTCCGTTTATCTTCCGATATCTGTGCGCGGGTTCACGGCTCCCCACTTCGTACCTCAATACTCAGCGCTGGAGATGTTCATTTGTAGAGATCCAGATGCATCTTCCTGCATCTCAGGCTGATTCCGTGGATGTTCAGGCTGGTCTGGTACCTATCCAGCTCGACTCAGGGGACCGGCTGAAAAAGGGGTCCCCTACTCCTCCGCCATCTTAACTCTGGAAAAATTTCTGTTCAAGCTTCTGCCCATTTTTTAAATCAGGTTGTCTTGTTTTTTTTTTAAATATTAAGTTGTGTAAGTTCTTTATATAGTTTGGATATTAACCCCAATTAGATGTATGATTTGCAAATACTTCTCCCATTCAGTAGGTTGCATTTTTGTTTTGTTGATGGTTTCCTTTGCTGTGCAAATTTTAGTTTGATGTAATCACATTTGTTTGTTTTAGCTTTTGTTGCCCGTGCCTCAGGAGAATGGTCAAAAAAATATTATTAAGACAAATGTCAAAGGGTTTACTGGCTATGTCTTCTTCTAGAAGTTTTATGGTTTCAGGTCTTACACTCAAATCTTTAATCCATTTTGAATTTGTTTTTTGTGTATGGTATAAGATAGTGATCCAGTTTCATTCTTTTGCATGTAACTGTCTAGTTTTCCAACACCATTTATTGAAGAGACTGTCTTTTCCTCATTGTATGTTCTTGCCTCCTTTGTCATAGATTAATTGACCATATACGCATAGGTTTATTTCTGGGCTCTCTGTTCTATTCCATTGATCAATGTGTCTGTGTTTATGCCAGTATCATGCTATTTTGCTAACTACAGTCTTTGAGCATAGCTTGAAATCAGGGAGCGTGATATCTCCAGCTTTGTTCTACTTTCTCAAGGTTGTTTTGGTTATTTGAGGTCTTTTGCTATTCTGTACAAATTTCAGGATTCTTTGTTCTAGTCCTGTGAAAAATGCCATTTGTGTTTTGATGAGGCAAAATGTGAGTTCTTAACCATTACACTTTTCTGCATTCCAAGGTAACACATAAAAACTGTATTCATTGATCCATCAAAAATAATGACAATTCAAATGTTTCAGCCACCAAAGAAACTAAATATTTAGAAAAGCTCTCTTTCTCTGCTTTAAAATTTCCTTTTGGTCTCTAAGCCAGTTGAATAATGATTTATGATTCATTAGCATGGATTCAAGCCTAATATATCTCTTACACAATACATTTCTAAATTTGCCTAGATGATATTAATGAGCAAGTGAAATATCTACTATATCCTTCATTTCAAAAATTATGTCAATAAATATGACAACAAAGTGTTCTATTTTAAACAAATTATATTAGTTAGTATCCTTTAATTACAAGAAACAGAAGCCAACCTGAATTAATGTAGCTGAAAATGAAATGTATGGAGTCTAAGGGCAAGAATATGGTCTGACTTCTGAAAGAGATTAGAACAGGGACTTGGAAAAACATCAAGACTCTTCTCTATACTTTGTTTCATCTGTCTCTAGGTACTGACTTTTCCTGCATCCTCAGTTCACCTGGAGGAATCTGGCCACCCAACAATTCTTAAGTTTACATTTACAGGTCCAGTCCCTCTCAGAGGACAGCCGACCATTTCCCAGTCCTAATTCCCAATTCCTAGTGGAGAGAATCTGAATGGCTTTGTTTAGGTTAAGGATCATTCCCTGGTCCAATCACTTATGGCTATGGAAGTAGGGTACTTCAATCCAAGTTGGACTACCAGTACAAATTTGGCTGCCACCGTGCTTGGTTGGAACAGAGGAGGATATCACTGACTTATGAGTTGCACTAACATTTCAAGAGGAGTTCACTCAGAAATTCTTCCAATGCTAGATCCACATATATAACAGAAGATATTATAGTCAGGTATAGATCAAGAATATAATGTTCCTGACAAATCAAATGAGCAAAAATCCAGAAGGTAATATACACTGGTGGTGAGGCTGAGGAGAAACAGCCACTCATTCATTAGTGGTGGAAGCACAAAAGGGCACAAGCCTGATGTCAAAACCTGTCAAAAATACAGATGCATGAGGAGGAGTTAAGATGGCGGAGGAGTAGGAGACACCGTTTTCAGCCGGTCCTCCGAGTGGAGCTGGATAGGTACCAGACCAGCCTAAACAACCACGGAACCAGCCTGAGATGCAGGAAGACGCATCTGGATCTCTACAAATGAACATCTCCAGCGCTGAGTATTGAGGTA
>NW_024424897.1:42481419-42495870 GCF_017311325.1 Ursus maritimus
GACAGGTGCGAGCGGGGGAGTATGAAACCCAGCACAGATATCGGAAGATAAACGGAAAGGGGAGGGAGCCGCGCGTTCGGTGCCGGGCGGTAGCCACTTACGGGAGAGCGGGCGGGCTCGCGGGCGGCACCCAAAACACAGACTGAGACCGTGAGCCGGTGCGCGCGCCACCAGGCATCTCGCGGAACACCGGAATCCCGGTGCGCTCACGGATCCAGACTGAGACCGGAGATCCGGGACACGCGCGGGCGGCTGGCGCTGGCGGCGTTAAACACAAAGGACAGAGACGCGCCGGCCCTGGAAGTGAGGGCTGGGACGCCGGGTGTGGGCGCACATCCCGGGACGCTGCAGGGTTGAGCAGCACCAACAGTGGAGTTAAAGTGGCCAGAACAGTGTAGAAGCGGCCTGTCCCTCTGTTCTGTGACAGAGGCTGAAGCCGGCCGCTGCTGCTCTGACTCTCAGAAGAGGCACAGCAAACCGCCAGGGAAAGCCGCCAGGAACAAAAGCCTGGAAATACCGGCTCAGGGTGCCCATCTGATTACCCTGAGGGCTGGGACGCCGGGTGTGGGGCGCACATCCCGGGACGCTGCAGGGTTGAGCAGCACCAACAGAAACAGAGTTAAAGTGGCCAGAACATTAGTAGAGAACGGGCCGCAATCCTTCTGTTCCGTGACAGAGGCTGAAATTTGGCCGCTGCTGCTCTGACTCTCAGAAGAGGCACAGCAAACCGCCAGGGAAAGCCGCCAGAGAACAAAAGCCTGGAAATACCGGCTCAGAGAGTGCCCATCCCCATCCTCCCTCGCAGGGGACACGGAGACTCTACCCAAACAGGGTTGCCTGAGTATTGGCGCGGCAGGCCCCTCCCCCAGAACACAGAAGGCAGGCTGAAAAATCAAGAAGCCCACAACCCGGGCGCCTGGGTGGCGCAGTCATTGAGCGCCTGCCTTCGGCTTAGGGCGTGATCCCGGCGTTCCGGAAAGGAGTCCCTCATCGGGCTCCTCCGCTGGGAGCCTGCTTCTTCCTCTCCCACTCCCCTGCTTCTGTTCCCTCTCTCGCTGGTTGGCTGCCACATAAATAAATAAATAAAATCTTTAAAGAAGAAGCCCACATCCCTAAGATCCCTATAAAACAAGGGGCACGGCCTGGGACCCAGTCAATAATTTGGGCTCTGGAAACCCCGCAACCTCTCTTCATCAGAATGACAAGAAGGAGAAGCCCCCCCCAGCAAAGAAAAGACAGTGATTCTGTGGCCTCTGCCACAGAAATAATGGATATGGATGTAACCAAATTATCAGAAATGGAATTCAGAGTAACGATGGTCAAAATGATGAGTAGAATTGAAAAAACTATTAACGAAAAGGTTACTGAGAATATAGAATCCCTAAGGACAGAAATGAGAGCGAATCTGACAGAAATTAAAAATTCTATGAGCCAAATGCAGGCAAAACTAGAGGCTCTGACGGCCAGGGTCGCAGAAGCAGAGGAACGGGTTAGTGAATTGGAGGATGGGTTAATAGAGGAAAAAATGAAAATAGAAGATGGTCTTAAAAAAATCCACGCCCACGAATGTAGGTTACGGGAGATTACTGACTCAATGAAACGATCCAATGTTAGAATCATCGGCATCCCCGAGGGGGTGGAGAAAAACAGAGGTCTAGAAGAGATATTTGAACAAATTGTAGCTGAAAACTTCCCTAATCTAGCAAGGGAAACAAACATTCGTGTCCAAGAGGCAGAGAGGACCCCTCCCAAGCTCAACCACGACAAACCTACGCCACGTCACGTCATAGTGCAATTCGCAAATATTAGATGCAAGGATACAGTATTGAAAGCGGCCAGGGCAAAGAAATTTCTCACGTACCAAGGCAAAAGCATCAGAATTACGTCAGACCTGTCTACACAGACCTGGAATGAGAGAAAGGGTTGGGGGAGCATATTTAAAGCTCTTTCAGAGAAAAACATGCAGCCAAGGATCCTTTATCCAGCAAGGCTGTCATTCAGAATTGATGGAGAAATAAAGACATTTCAGAATCGCCAGTCACTAACCAATTTTGTAACCACGAAACCAGCCCTACAGGAGATATTACGGGGGGTTCTATAAAAGTAAAAAGGCCCCAAGAGTGATACAGAACAGAAAGTCACAGCCAATACAAACAAAGACTTTACTGGCAACATGGCAACATTAAAATCATATCTCTCAGTAATCAGTCTTAATGTAAATGGTTTGAACCATCCCATAAAACGCCACAGGGTTGCAGATTGGATAAAAAGAAATGACCCATCCATTTGCTGTCTACAAGAGACTCATTTCGAACCCAAAGATGCATTCAGACTGAGAGTAAGGGGATGGAGTACCATCTTTCACGCAAATGGACCTCAAAAGAAAGCTGGGGTAGCAATTCTCATATCAGATAAATTGGATTTTAAACTACAGACTATAGTTAGAGATGCAGAAGGGCACTATATTATTCTTAAGGGAAGTATTCAACAAGTGGATATGACAATTATAAATATATATGCCCCCAACAGGGGAGCAGCAAGATACACAAGCCAACTCTTAACCAGAATAAAGAGACATATAAATAAAAATACATTAATAGTAGGGGACCTCAACACTCCACTCTCAGAAATAGACAGAACACCCTGGCAAAAACTAAGCAAAGAATCAAAGGCTTTGAATGCCATACTCGACGAGTTGGACCTCATAGATATATATAGAACACTACACCCCAGAACCAAAGAATACTCATTCTATTCTAATGCCCATGGAACATTCTCAAGAATAGACCATGTTCTGGGACACAAAACAGGTCTCAACCGATACCAAAAGATTGAAATTATCCCCTGCATATTCTCAGACCACAACGCTCTGAAATTGGAACTCAACCACAAGGAAAAATTTGGAAGAAACTCAAACACTTGGAGACTAAGAACCATCCTGCTCAGGAATGACTCGATAAACCAGGAAATCAAAAATCAAATTAAACAATTTATGGAGACCAATGAGAATGAAAATACAACAGTCCAAAACCTATGGGATACTGCAAAGGCAGTCCTAAGGGGGAAATACATAGCCATCCAAGCCTCACTCAAAAGAATAGAAAAATCTAAAATGCAGTTTTTATATTCTCACCTCAAGAAGCTGGAACAGCAACAGAGGGACAGGCCTAATCCACGCACGAGGAAGCAGTTGACCAAAATTAGAGCTGAAATCAATCAAGCAGAAACCAGAAGTACAGTAGAGCAGATCAACAGGACTAGAAGCTGGTTCTTTGAGAGAATCAATAAAATTGACAGACCACTGGCAAGACTTATCCAAAAGAAAAGAGAAAGGACCCAGATTATTAAAATTATGAATGAAAAAGGAGAGGTCACGACGAACACCATTGAAATTGGAAGGATTATTAGAAATTTTTATCAACAGCTATATGCCAATAAACTAAGCAATCTGGAAGAGATGGAATCCTTCCTGGAAACCTATAAACTACCAAGATTGAAACCGGAAGAAATTGATTCCTTAAACAGGCCAATTAATTATGAAGAAATTGAGTCAGTGATAAACAACCTTCCAAATAACAAAACTCCAGGCCCGGACGGTTTTCCTGGGGAATTCTACCAAACATTCAAAGAAGAAATAATACCTATTCTCCTAAAGCTATTTCAAAAAATAGAAACAGAAGGAAAGCTACCAAACTCATTCTATGAGGCCAATATTACCTTGATCCCCAAACCAGGCAAAGACCCCCTCAAAAAGGAGAATTACAGACCGATTTCCCTAATGAATATGGACGCCAAAATCCTCAACAAGATACTTGCTAATAGAATCCAACAGTACATTAAAAGGATTATCCATCACGATCAAGTGGGATTCATACCTGGGATGCAAGCGTGGTTCAATATTCGCAAATCAATCAGCGTGATACATCATATCAACAAGAAAAGACTCAGGAACCATATGATCCTCTCAATCGATGCCGAAAAAGCATTTGACAAAATACAGCATCCTTTCCTGATTAAAACCCTTCAGAGTGTAGGAATAGAAGGTACATTTCTCAATCTCATAAAAGCCATCTATGAAAAGCCTACTGCAAATATTATTCTCAATGGGGAAAAGCTGGAAGCCTTTCCCTTAAGATCAGGAACTCGACAAGGATGCCCACTCTCGCCACTATTATTCAACATAGTACTAGAAGTCCTTGCAACAGCAATCAGACGACAAAAAGGGATCAAAGGTATTCAAATTGGCAAAGAAGAAGTCAAAATGTCTCTCTTTGCAGATGACATGATACTCTATATGGAAAACCCAAAAGAAGCCACTCCCAAACTATTAGAAGTTATAGAGCAATTCAGTAACGTGGCGGGATACAAAATCAATGCTCAGAAATCAGTTGCATTTCTATACACGAATAACGAGACCGAAGAAAGAGAAATTAGGGAATCCATCCCATTTACAATAGCACCAAAAACCATACGTTACCTTGGAATTAACTTAACCAGAGACGTAAAGGACCTATATTCTAGAAACTATAAATCACTCTTGAAAGACATTGAGGAAGACATAAAAAGATGGAAAGATATTCCATGCTCATGGATTGGAAGAATTAACATAGTTAAAATGTCCATGCTACCCAGAGCAATCTACACTTTCAATGCTATCCCGATCAAAATACCGAGGACATTTTTCAAAGAACTGGAACAAATAGTCCTTAAATTTGTATGGAAACAGAAAAGGCCCCGAATCTCCAAGGAACTGTTGAAAAGGAAAAACAAAGCTGGGGGCATCACAATGCCGGATTTCGAGCTGTACTACAAAGCTGTGATCACAAAGACAGCATGGTACTGGCACAAAAACAGACACATAGACCAATGGAACAGAATAGAGAGCCCAGAAATGGACCCTCGGCTCTTTGGGCAACTAATATTTGATAAAGCAGGAAAAAACATCCGGTGGGAAAAAGACAGTCTCTTCAATAAATGGTGCTGGGAAAATTGGACAGCTACATGCAAAAGAATGAAACTTGACCACTCTCTCACACCATACACAAAAATAAACTCCAAATGGATGAAAGACCTCGATGTGAGACAGGAATCCATCAAAATTCTAGAGGAGAACATAGGCAGCAACCTCTACGACATCGGCCAAAGCAACCTTTTTCATGACACATCCCCAAAGGCAAGAGAAACAAAAGATAAAATGAATTTATGGGACTTCATCAAGATTAAAAGTTTCTGCACAGCCAAGGAAACAGTCAGAAAAACTAAGAGGCAGCCCACGGAATGGGAGAATATATTTGCAAATGACACTACAGATAAAGGACTGGTATCCAAGATCTACAAAGAACTTCTCAAACTCAATACACGAGAAACAAATAAACAAATCAAAAAATGGGCAGAAGATATGAACAGACACTTTTCCAATGAAGACATACAAATGGCTAACAGACACATGAAAAAATGTTCAAAATCATTAGCCATCAAGGAAATTCAAATCAAAACCACACTGAGATACCACCTTACGCCAGTTAGAATGGCAAAAATAGACAAGGCAAGAAACAACAATTGTTGGAGAGGATGTGGAGAAAGGGGATCCCTCCTACATTGTTGGTGGGAATGCAAGTTGGTACAGCCACTCTGGAAAACAGTGTGGAGGTCCCTTAAAAAGTTAAAAATTGAGCTACCCTATGATCCAGCCATTGCACTACTGGGTATTTACCCCAAAGATACAGACGTAGTGAAGAGAAGGGCCATATGCACCCCAATGTTCATAGCAGCAATGTCCACAATAGCTAAATCGTGGAAGGAGCCGAGATGCCCTTCAACAGATGACTGGATTAAGAAGTTGTGGTCTATATATACAATGGAATATTACTCAGCTATCAGAAAGAACGAGTTCTCAACATTTGCTACAACATGGACAGCACTGGAGGAGATGATGCTAAGTGAAATAAGTCAAACAGAGAAAGACAACTATCATATGATTTCTCTCATCTATGGAACATAAGAACTAGAATGATCAGTAGGGGAAGAAAGGGATAAAGAAAGGGGGGGTAATCAGAAGGGGGAATGAAACATGAGAGACTATGGACTATGAGAAACAAACTGAGGACTTCAGAGGGGAGGGGGGTGGGGGAATGGGATAGACCGGTGATGGGTAGTAAGGAGGGCACGTATTGCATGGTGCACTGGGTGTTATACACAACTAATGAATCATCAAGCCTTACATCGGAAACCGGGGATGTACTGTATGGTGACTAACATAATATAATAAAAAATCATTTAAAAAAAAAAAATACAGATGCATTTACCTTCTAAGCTCCAATCCCACTTCTGGGAATCTATTCAACAGGGATCAAGAGAAATGGCTCACAAGCATAGTTGTTTTCAGACTCTACACTTTCAAAATAATTAAAAAATAGACAAAGGATACCTTATTATAATATCAGAAGACAGAAAAACCACGCACAATCCGCATTCCTTATACTCCAATAATTAAAACCCACTTCTGGGAATCTATTCAACAGGGATCAAGAGAAATGGCTCACAAGCATAGTTGTTTTCAGACTCTACACTTTCAAAATAATTAAAAAATAGACAAAGGATACCTTATTATAATATCAGAAGACAGAAAAACCACGCACAATCCGCATTCCTTATACTCCAATAATTAAAAGTAGCCAGTCTTAGAAAAAGTATGGTCTTATATGCCATACATCAAAAGAAAAGCTACAGTTTTTAGAACTATTAATTTACAGGCAACGTTTTATAACTGCTGCTATCTCATACTGTGAGGTAAAAAGTCTGCCCTATATAATGCTGATGTGATCTAGAGGGAATTGCTCCAAAAATAGTCTCACTGGTGTGTGGTTTTGGGGACTGTGTTGATCACCTCTCTCTGCAGCACAGTTGTAAAATAGTACTAGCATGAAAATGCTTTATCTATGTGACAAGCAAATCATATGGAAAAAATTGTAGCCAATATTTTCATGTACATTGACTGAATCCTTGAAAAAATCCAAGTAAAGAGCTTGGTTTTAAACCAATCATTTATCCTCTTTTTCTCTGCAGTACATCTCTTCACACATTGCAGACTTTAAAAGTGAAATGTTTGAGAAACTCCTTAAGCACCTTTGTCATTGTGCAGATGAATTCCAGGAGGTCATAAAAACGGACATGCGGAGGCAGATGTTTGTTGCGCTCTTCCTGCACTGTGACCGTGGGAAGGTAGGATAAGACCCTTAAAGCAGTGCTTCTCAAACTATTTTTCTGTGAAGTTTTTAGGTTGTTGTTGATATTGATGGTGCTGTTCTTAATTGCTAAGCCATTGCAGACTGACACTCAATGAATATGGGTTACTAAGGGGAAAAATGCACATACAAAATATAATCCACATTTTTTTTTTACGATTTCATTAATTTATTTGAGAGAGAGACAGAGAGAGAGTGAAGAGGGGGAAGGGCAGAGAGAGAGAGATAAGCAGACTTCCCACTGACTGGGGAGCCCAACATGGGGCTCAATCCCAGGACCCTGAGATCATGACCTGAGCCAAAGTCAGACTCTCAACTGACTGAGACACCCATGTGCCCCCAATCCACATTTTTGATTATCAGATTCAAATCTGATTTAGTATCAGTTACTTCTCAAATTGTTATAAAATTTTCTAGATACTATTCTCAGTTTCTGTACCTTTGTCACAGAGTGGTACCAGCCTGTAGACCACATCTGACATGGCACTGCATTTTGCAATGTACATCTTGTCCCTAAATCTCTTTCCCATTCTTAAGAATGGGTTGCTTAAGACTGTTTTTGCTTACTCTCTTTTCTGGTGGCTTCCTATAGAAAAGAGTTGTTGGGAATAGGAAGCTTACCACATTTTATTATGCTACTTCTTAAAACAAGAAAAGTTGATATCTAAAAGTATTTCTAAGAATGGTATTTGGAAGGATACAAGTATGTCAGGATATACCAAATGGATTTGTAAAAATAGATACAAGCTTTATTGAAACACATTTGTGGGGTGCCTGGGTGGCTCACCAGTTAAGCGTCTGCCTTTGGCTCAGGTCATCATCCCAGGACCCTCAGATTGAGTACCGCATCAGGCTCCTTGCTCAGCGGGGAGACTGCTTCTCCCTCTGCCTCTGCCTGCTGCTCCCCCTGCTTGTGCTCTCTCTCTCTCTCTGACAAAGAAATAAAATCTTCAAAAAAATATGTTTATGAACTTTATATTTGTTTGTATTCCAGCGAAGATTTAAGGAAGCTTACAAAATTAGATAAAATGCAACAAAGGAACATAGATGAAACGTAGGATGAAAGAAGAAAAAATGAAAGGATACTAAATGAAGCTGGGAACAAAGCCCAAACTGCATACGATAATGACCTAAATAAATATTTGTTCTGGGTCATCTACAAATTTGAATCTAAGCTTCCTAGCAGTGAATGTGAAAAGGGAAACATAACTAAATACTCTATTGACAATGTTTGTGAGACAAATACAAACTGGTGTTGAGAAGAAGTACAAATATTGAATCACCCTTGCAGCCCAGGAATAAGTCCCATTTGAGTGGTGAATGATTCTTTAAAGGTACTGTTGGATTCAATTTGCTAGTATTTTATTGAAAATTTTTGTATCCATGCTCATCAGAGATATTGGCCTGTGGTTCTCTTTTTTTTTTAGTGGAATCTTTACCTGGTTTTGTTATCAGGGTAATGTTGGTCTCTGAATGGATTTGGAAGTTTTCCTTCCCTCCCTCCCTTCTGTCTTCCTTCCTTCCTTCCTTTCTTTCTTTGAATAATTTGAAAATAGGTATTAACTCTTCTTTAAATATTTGGTAGAATTCCCCTGGGAAGCCATCTGGCTCTGGACTTTTGTTTTTTGGGAGATTTTTGAGTACTGATTCAATTTCATTGCTGATTATTGGTCTGTTCAAGTTTTCTATTTCTTCCTCTTTCAGTTTTGGTAATGTATATGTTTCTAGGAATTTATTCATTTCTTCCAGATTGTCCAATTCGTTGGCATATAGTTTTTCATAATTTTCTCTTATGATTGCTTGTATTTCTGTGGTGTTAGTTGTTAGTTCTCCTCTTTCATTTATGATTTTATTTATTTGGGTCCTTTCTCTTTTGGTAACTCTGGCTAGGGGTTTATCAATTTTATTAGTTTTTTCAAAGAACCAGGTCCTGGTTTCATTGATCTGTTCTGTTGTTTTTTTAGTTTCTATATCAACTATTTCTGCTCTAATCTATTATTTCCCTTCTGCTGACTTTAGGCTTCATTTTTTGTTCTTTAAAAGATTTTATTTATTTATTCGACAGAGATAGAGACAGCCAGTGAGAGAGGGAACACAAGCAGGGGGAGTGGGAAAGGAAGAAGCAGGCTCATAGCAGAGGAGCCTGATGTGGGGCTCGATCCCATAACGCCAGGATCACGCCCTGAGCCGAAGGCAGACGCCCAACCGCTATGCCACCCAGGCGCCCCCATTTTTTGTTCTTTATCTAGATTTTTAGGTTTAAGTTTAGGTCATTTGGGATTTTTCTTGCTTCTTGAGGTAGGCCTGATACAGCCACTCTGGAAAACAGTATGGAGGTTCCTCAAACAGATAAAAATAGAACTATCCTATGATCCAGCAATTGCACTACTAAGTATTTACCCAAAGAATACAAAAATACTAATTCAAAGGGATACATGCACTCTGATGTTTATAGCACCACTATCAACAATAGCCAAATTATGGAAAGGGGAGCCCAAATATCCACTAATTGATGAATGGATAAAGAAGATGTGGTGCATACACACATAAACACACACACATACACACACACACACACACACACACACACACACACAGAGAGAGAGAGAGGGAGAAGGAGAGAGAGAGAGATTTACTATTTAGTATCACTCAGCCATGAAAAAGAATGAAATCTTGCCATTTGCAATGACATGGGTGGAGCTACAGAGTATTATGCTAGGTGAAATAAGTTAGAGAGAGACAAATAACATGATTTCACTCATGTGTGGAATTTAAGAAACAAAACAAATGAACACAGGGCAAACCAAGAAACAGACTCTTTTCCAACAATTTTTATTTAAATTTTAGTTAACATACAGTGCAATATTGGTTTCTGGAGTAGAATTCAGTGATTCTACAACACCCAGGTCCCCCCAGACTCTTAATTATAGAGAACAAACTGATGGTTACCAGAGGGAAGGTGGGGGGGGGATGGGTTAAATAGGTAATGGGGATTAAGGAGGGCACTTGTTTTGATAAGCATAGGTGTTGTATGTAGGTGTTGAATCATTTAATTCTACAACTGAAAATAATATTGCACTGTATATTAACTAACTGGAAATGAATAAAATCTCAAAAAAATAAAAAAAAAGAAGAAGTACAGGGGCAACTGGGTGGCTCAGTCAGTTAAGTGTCTGACTCTTGATTTTGATTCGGGTCTTGATCTCAAGGTTCTGAGACTGAGCCCCACGTTGGGCTCTGCACCAAGTGTGGAGCCTACTTGAGATTCTCTTTCTCCCTCTCCCTCCCCTTCCTCTCCAAAAAGAAAAAGAAGTACAGAAATTTGGTGACTAATATAATATAATAAAAAAACATTTAAAAAAATGAGTAGAAATGGAAACCAAGCATACAGAAAATGTGTTATCTCCTTCATATTTTCAGTCACTAGTAAGGTAAATATCAGAATGGAATTATTAATAATAACCAAGACTTGTATGGGGCCATACAACTTAAAAAATATTTTAATAGAATTGCATAAAATTCTCACTATGTAAAAAAAAAAAAAGAAATTTGGGATTCAAAGTATAGTCGAGAGTTTCTCCTGGAAGTACTCATTTAAGGGGCCCTATGCAATGAAGTGAACATCCTTTATGATGGTCTTATGAAAAATGGAATAATGGCTTTCTTAGGGTACTTTCTTATAACCACCTTAAGTGTAGGCAAATGACACCACATAAGACTACAATTCAGGAAAATCAACATTTTTTTTTGAGAGAGAGAGAGAGAGATCGAGAGAGAGAGAATGCAGCAGAGGGAGAGAGAGAATCTCTCTGCACAAAGCTTGATCTCATGACCCTGAGATCATTTGAGCCAAAATCAAGAGTTGGTTGCTTAACTGACTGAGCCATGCAGGCACCCCTGAAAAAGCAATTCTTAAAGGAGCCAGTATATTGTAGTCTAGGTTCTCAGATCTCTGCCAATTTGGTTTAAGTAAGGAATATATGTCATAAAACCTGAAATGTCTATGCATCTTTCAGGCAATCCTCCTTGAATATTGCTTCTTTTAACAG
Organism: Ursus maritimus; assembly: GCF_017311325.1. Taxonomy (NCBI): domain Eukaryota; kingdom Metazoa; phylum Chordata; class Mammalia; order Carnivora; family Ursidae; genus Ursus; species Ursus maritimus. The sequence continues at coordinate 42,492,713 of NW_024424897.1, forward strand.
AGCTTATAATAATAAATATTGGGTGACACGGGGGTTGAGATTTTTCTCCATGGTAAATGCCTGGAGAACAATTATTCTTTGTTGGCCAGTATTACCAACTCATGTGCTGTAACAAAGATAGTGGGATAATATTTAGAGGAATTAGCTGTGGTCTGCTAGTGCTCTTTGCTTTTCTTCTCAGCATTCAAACAGTAGTTATGTGCTGATCTCGGAGGGGAAGTTGATACAGTCTAGAATAAAGAAGTTAATTGAGTTTCTGAAAAATTTTAGCCAGTAGCTGACAGAAGAGTTCAAAAAAGAGTTCAACTGAAAATGCTGAGCTCTTCATATGTGGAATTTAAGAAACAAAACAGGATCATAGGGGAAGGGAGGAAAAAATAAAACAAAACAAAATCAGAGAGGGAGACAAACCATAAGAGATTCTTAATCATAGGAAACAAACAGGGTTGCTGGAGGGGAGAAGGGTGGAGGGATGGGGTAACTGAGTGATGGACATTAAGGAGGGCACGTGATGTAATGAGTACTGGGTATTATATAAGACTGATGATTAGCTGAACTCTACCTCTGAAATGAATAATACACTATATGTTAATTAATTGAATTTAAATTAAAAAATAGAAGCTATACATGGTAGATCTTTTTCAGCCAAATATATAAATGATTCTTCTTGTGGGTATGGAAAATAAAATGCATTGAATATGTAGCATGCCAATATTCATGATATGTATTAAAATGTAAAAAACTAGGAGTTATTTTTACTTTTAGTCTTTAGAGAAAAAATCTTAAATTATATTTGGATGCACTGGAATTCATTTAGATTCCCTACATCTGATAATTGGTAATTTCAGTCTCCAGGAGCTAAATATGTATTTAAAAAAAGAAGAAGAAGAAAAAGAAAAGAAAATGCTGAGCTCTTGAAAAAGAATGGAGAGGTGGCTCAGTTGGTTAAGCTGACCCTTTGTCAGGTCATGATCTCAGGGTCCTGGGATCAAGCCCTGTATCAGACTCCATGCTCAGCGGGGAGTCTGCTTCTCCCGCTCCCTGTGCCCCTACCCCTACTTGTACACTCTCTCTTTCTGTCTCTCAAATAAACAAAATCTTTTTTAAATGTTCCTTAAAAGATTTTATTTATTTATTTGAGAGAGAGAGTGCACCTTTTCTATCACAGAAATTGTGAGCAGCTGATAGGAGGAGGTTGGAGGAGATGTGACTAGGGCTTGGAAGTTGTTTGGGTCCCTAAATTAGTATCTAATCCCCTACCCCTGGGCCCCAATCAGGATTAGAGGTTAAAGGCAACATCATAGACACTCTTAGAAATTCCAGGTAGGTTGAGGAGAAATTTAAGAACATCAAGGTTTATACTTTATGTCATCAGTGTAGCTCAGAGACTGCAAGCTTGGTAGAGAAGACTTGACTTCAACATGGCACTAAAGAAAAATGGTATCCACTGCTGAAGGAAGGTCTTAGTGGGTGGTCCTGAGGGTAGTCCCACTCCTGTGGCTAGAGGAAGGTGGTGAGTGATCTTAAATACATTTGTGAAGGGGTGTGGGTATGCAGAGAAGATGGCAGCAAAAGTTCTGGGAGTATTCCCAGGAAGACACCCAGGGTTGGGACAAGGAGAGCCATGGGCATAAACAGCAAACATCAAAACAAAGCTTCCAAATGTGGGGTGCCTGGGTGGTTCAGTCAGTTAAGCATCTGCCTTCAGCTCAGGTCGTGATCTCAGATTGAACCCTGTGTTGGGCTCCCTGCTCAGTAGGGAGCTTGCTTCTCCCTCTCCCTCTGCCGCTCTCCCTGCTTGTGGCCTCTCTTTCTTTCTCTCTGTCTGTCAAATAAATAAATAAAATCTTAAAAATAAATAAATAAAGCTCCCAAATGATTCAGTGTGATGAATGCCACATGGTCAGAGTTAACAAGTACTATGGTGGCACTGAACTGAATTTCTTTATCTATTAGTAGGACACTATATAAAGCCCCAAAGAAAAATGGCCAATGTATATGAACAATTGATAGAATCACTATGTATTCAACAGATAAGCAAAAATATTTTAAAATAATAATATCTATTACTGGTAGGATAGCAGAAAAGTAATTTTTCAAATATTCCTGGTGGAAATTTAATAGTCACAGTATCTTTGTAAAGCAATCTGGATATATCAGTTTACATAAGAAATGCATCCTTCACCCCAGTGATCCCATTCCTGAAATTTTTATTTCAAAGAAATAAATCACTAGTAAATAAAAAACATATGTACAAGAATGATTTCTGTGGTATTGTTTATACATGAAAAGAGAGAGAGAAAGAAAGAAAGAGATTAAGGGAATGGTTATCTGTGGGGAAATGTTTAAAAAATGATAGTACATCTATATCTTGGAATATCATGCAGCATTTATACAAATTGAATACATCTATACCAGATGACTTGGAGGAGTTTTTATGCATTATTACTGGAAGGAAAAAGTAAAATATGGAGAAACATGTGTAATATAATCCCATTTTTGTAAAGCAAATGACAAAAAAGATATAGGTATATATTTATACAGGTACACGTGTTTGTATACCTATAGCTACACGAGCCTAGAGAAATGTTCATAACAAAACATGTGATCAACTGAAGTGAGGCTCAGAATCCACCATTCAGAGTGGTCCTTAAAGATTTCTGAAGGCAGAATGCCTTCTCAGAGATATTTATTCAACTGAAGTTTTTAGAATTAGCTAGATAGCATGAAATGTCAATACTAGTTCTTGGAGCATTCTATTTAAAAAAATCAGCAGGAAACTTTCTTTGTTGAGTGAGGAATAATGATCTTCTAAGTGTTAACCAAAATCAGAAATTCACAGTTCAGGGGCGCCTGGGTGGCTCAGTCATTAAGCGTCTGCCTTTGGCTCAGGGCGTGATCCTGGCATTCTGGGATCAAGCCCCGCATCAGGCTCTTCCGCTGGGAGCCTGTGTCTTCCTCTCCCACTCCCCCTGCTTGTGTTTCCTCTCTCGCTGGCTGTCTGTCTCTCTGTCAAATAAATAAATAAAATTTTTTTTAAAAGGGGGGGAAACTTAAAAAAAAAAAAGAAATTCACAGTTCATGTTTCATCACCCACTAGGTTCATGTTTCAACCAACCATGTTTCAAATAGAACACCTAGAGATTAAAAAAAAAAAA